>NW_027276488.1:0-291299 GCF_030028105.1 Mobula birostris | reverse complement strand
ATGAGTAGTTTGAAAGTTGTTTCATGGCTGTAGACATCAACACAAAAAAGTTGTTATCTCAGTGCATGCAATGCTTAGACAATACAAATAGTATACATTTCAATTTTACTCCAAACCACTTACTGCAAACCTAATGGAAACACCTTAGGTTAACTTCCCACATGATTATGAGTAGTTTGAAAGTTGTTTCACGGCTGTACACATCAACACAAAAAAGTTGTTATCTGAGTGCATGCAATGCTTAGACAATACAAATAGTATACATTTCAATTTTACACCAAAGCACTTACTGCAAACCTAATGGAAACACTTTAGGTTAACTTTCCACATGATTATGAGTAGTTCGAAAGTTGTTTCATGGCTGTACACATCAACACAAAAAAGTTGTTATCTGAGTGCATGCAATGCTTAGACAATACAAATAGTATACATTTCAATTTTACACCAAAGCACCTACTGCAAACCTAATGGAAACACCTTAGGTTAACTTTCCACATGATTGTGAGTAGTTTGAAAGTTGTTTCATGGCTGTAGACATCAACACAAAAAAAGTTGTTATCTGAGTGCATCCAATGCTTAGACAATACAAATAGTATACATTTCAATTTTACACCAAAGCACTTACTGCAAACCTAATGGAAACACTTTAGGTTAACTTTCCACATGATTATGAGTAGTTTGAAAGTTGTTTCATGGCTGTACACATCAAAACAAAAAAGTTGTTATCTGAGTGCATGCAATGCTTAGACAATACAAATAGTATACATTTCAATTTTACACCAAAGCACCTACTGCAAACCTAATGGAAACACCTTAGGTTAACTTTCCACATGATTGTGAGTAGTTTGAAAGTTGTTTCATGGCTGTAGACATCAACACAAAAAAGTTGTTATCTGAGTGCATCCAATGCTTAGACAATACAAATAGTATACATTTCAATTTTACACCAAAGCACTTACTGCAAACCTAATGGAAACACCTTAGGTTAACTTCCCACATGATTATGAGTAGTTTGAAAGTTGTTTCATGGCTGTACACATCAAAACAAAAAAGTTGTTATCTGAGTGCATGCAATGCTTAGACAATACAAATAGTATACATTTCAATTTTACTCCAAACCACTTACTGCAAACCTAATGGAAACACCTTAGGTTAACTTCCCACATGATTGTGAGTAGTTTGAAAGTTGTTTCATGGCTGTACACATCAACACAAAAAAGTTGTTATCTGAGTGCATGCAATGCTTAGACAATACAAATAGTATACATTTCAATTTTACACCAAAGCACCTACTGCAAACCTAATGGAAACACCTTAGGTTAACTTTCCACATGATTGTGAGTAGTTTGAAAGTTGTTTCATGGCTGCAGACATCAACACAAAAAAGTTGTTATCTGAGTGCATCCAATGCTTAGACAATACAAATAGTATACATTTCAATTTTACACCAAAGCACTTACTGCAAACCTAATGGAAACACTTTAGGTTAACTTTCCACATGATTATGAGTAGTTTGAAAGTTGTTTCATGGCTGTACACATCAAAACAAAAAAGTTGTTATCTGAGTGCATGCAATGCTTAGACAATACAAATAGTATACATTTCAATTTTACACCAAAGCACTTACTGCAAACCTAATGGAAACACCTTAGGTTAACTTCCCACATGATTATGAGTAGTTTGAAAGTTGTTTCATGGCTGTACACATCAAAACAAAAAAGTTGTTATCTGAGTGCATGCAATGCTTAGACAATACAAATAGTATACATTTCAATTTTACTCCAAACCACTTACTGCAAACCTAATGGAAACACTTTAGGTTAACTTTCCACATGATTATGAGTAGTTTGAAAGTTGTTTCATGGCTGCAGACATCAACACAAAAAAGTTGTTATCTCAGTGCATGCAATGCTTAGACAATACAAATAGTATACATTTCAATTTTACTCCAAACCACTTACTGCAAACCTAATGGAAACACCTTAGGTTAACTTCCCACATGATTATGAGTAGTTTGAAAGTTGTTTCACGGCTGTACACATCAACACAAAAAAGTTGTTATCTGAGCGCATGCAATGCTTAGACAATACAAATAGTATACATTTCAATTTTACACCAAAGCACTTACTGCAAACCTAATGGAAACACTTTAGGTTAACTTTCCACATGATTATGAGTAGTTCGAAAGTTGTTTCATGGCTGTACACATCAACACAAAAAAGTTGTTATCTGAGTGCATGCAATGCTTAGACAATACAAATAGTATACATTTCAATTTTACACCAAAGCACCTACTGCAAACCTAATGGAAACACCTTAGGTTAACTTTCCACATGATTGTGAGTAGTTTGAAAGTTGTTTCATGGCTGTAGACATCAACACAAAAAAGTTGTTATCTGAGTGCATCCAATGCTTAGACAATACAAATAGTATACATTTCAATTTTACACCAAAGCACTTACTGCAAACCTAATGGAAACACTTTAGGTTAACTTTCCACATGATTATGAGTAGTTTGAAAGTTGTTTCATGGCTGTACACATCAAAACAAAAAAGTTGTTATCTGAGTGCATGCAATGCTTAGACAATACAAATAGTATACATTTCAATTTTACACCAAAGCACCTACTGCAAACCTAATGGAAACACCTTAGGTTAACTTTCCACATGATTGTGAGTAGTTTGAAAGTTGTTTCATGGCTGTAGACATCAACACAAAAAAGTTGTTATCTGAGTGCATCCAATGCTTAGACAATACAAATAGTATACATTTCAATTTTACACCAAAGCACTTACTGCAAACCTAATGGAAACACCTTAGGTTAACTTCCCACATGATTATGAGTAGTTTGAAAGTTGTTTCATGGCTGTACACATCAAAACAAAAAAGTTGTTATCTGAGTGCATGCAATGCTTAGACAATACAAATAGTATACATTTCAATTTTACACCTAAGCACCTACTGCAAACCTAATGGAAACACCTTAGGTTAACTTTCCACATGATTATGAGTAGTTTGAAAGTTGTTTCATAGCTGTACACATCAACACAAAAAAGTTGTTATCTCAGTGCATGCAATGCTTAGACAATACAAATAGTATACATTTCAATTTTACACCAAAGCACTTACTGCAACCCTAATGGAAACACTTTAGGTTAACTTTCCACATGATTATGAGTAGTTTGAAAGTTGTTTCATGGCTGTACACATCAACACAAAAAAGTTGCTATCTAAGTGCATGCAATGCTTAGACAATACAAATAGTATACATTTCAATTTTACACCAAAGCACTTACTGCAAACCTAATGGAAACAACTTAGATTAACTTCCCACATGATTCTGAGATGTCTGAAAGTTGTTTCATTACTGTGCACATAAAGACAAAAAAGTTGATTTCACAGTGAATAGAATGCTTTGACATAAAAGCAGTATACATTTCAATTTTACACCAAAGCACCTACTGCAAACCTAATGGAAACACCTTAGGTTAACTTTCCACATGATTGTGAGTAGTTTGAAAGTTGTTTCATGGCTGTAGACATCAACACAAAAAAGTTGTTATCTGAGTGCATGCAATGCTTAGACAATACAAATAGTATACATTTCAATTTTACACCAAAGCACCTACTGCAAACCTAATGGAAACACCTTAGGTTAACTTTCCACATGATTGTGAGTAGTTTGAAAGTTGTTTCATGGCTGTAGACATCAACACAAAAAAGTTGTTATCTGAGTGCATGCAATGCTTAGACAATACAAATAGTATACATTTCAATTTTACTCCAAAACACCTACTGCAAACCTAATGGAAACACCTTAGGATAACTTTCCACATGATTGTGAGTAGTTTGAAAGTTGTTTCATGGCTGTAGACATCAACACAAAAAGGTTGTTATCTCAGTGCATGCAATGCTTAGACAATACAAATATTATACATTTCAATTTTACACCAAAGCACTTACTGCAAACCTAATGGAAACACTTTAGGTTAACTTCCCACATGATTCTGAGATGTCTGAAAGTTGTTTCATACCTGTGCACATAAAGACAAAAAAGTTGATTTCACAGTGAATAGAATGCTTTGACATAAAAGTAGTATACATTTCAATTGTACTCAAAAGTCTTCACTGCAAACCTAATGCAAACACATTTGGTTAACTTACCAGATGAGTATGACTAGGTTTATATTTGTTTCATGCCTCAGTTCATCAAGACAAAAAAGTTACTTTCTCAGTACTACTATGCTCTGACATTAAGGTAGTACACATCTGAATTTTACACCAAAGCACCTACTGCAAACCTAATGGAAACACCTTAGGTTAACTTTCCACATGATTGTGAGTAGTTTGAAAGTTGTTTCATGGCTGTAGACATCAACACAAAAAAGTTTTTATCTCAGTGCATGCAATGCTTAGGCAATACAAATAGTATACATTTCAATTTTACTCCAAAGCACTTACTGCAAACCTAATGGAAACACCTTAGGTTAACTTCCCACATGATTATGAGTAGTTTGAAAGTTGTGTCATGGCTGTACACATCAACACAAAAAAGTTGTTATCTCAGTGCATGCAATGCTTAGACAATACAAATAGTATACATTTCAATTTTACACCAAAGCACTTACTGCAAACCTAATGGAAACACCTTAGGTTAACTTCCCACATGATTATGAGTAGTTTGAAAGTTGTTTCATGGCTGTACACATCAACACAAAAAAGTTGTTATCTCAGTGCATGCAATGCTTAGACAATACAAATAGTATACATTTCAATTTTACACCAAAGCACTTACTGCAAACCTAATGGAAACACTTTAGGTTAACTTTCCACATGATTATGAGTAGTTTGAAAGTTGTTTCATGGCTGTACACATCAACACAAAAAAGTTGCTATCTAAGTGCATGCAATGCTTAGACAATACAAATAGTATACATTTCAATTTTACACCAAAGCACTTACTGCAAACCTAATGGAAACAACTTAGATTAACTTCCCACATGATTCTGAGATGTCTGAAAGTTGTTTCATTACTGTGCACATAAAGACAAAAAAGTTGATTTCACAGTGAATAGAATGCTTTGACATAAAAGCAGTATACATTTCAATTTTACACCAAAGTACTTACTGCAAACCTAATGGAAACACCTTAGGTTAACTTCCCACATGATTATGAGTAGTTTGAAAGTTGTTTCATGGCTGTACACATCAACACAAGAAAGTTGTTATCTGAGAGCATGCAATGCTTAGACAATACAAATAGTATACATTTCAATTTTACACCAAAGCACCTACTGCAAACCTAATGGAAACACCTTAGGTTAACTTTCCACATGATTGTGAGTAGTTTGAAAGTTGTTTCATGGCTGTAGACATCAACACAAAAAAGTTGTTATCTGAGTGCATCCAATGCTTAGACAATACAAATAGTATACATTTCAATTTTACACCAAAGCACTTACTGCAAACCTAATGGAAACACTTTAGGTTAACTTTCCACATGATTATGAGTAGTTTGAAAGTTGTTTCATGGCTGTACACATCAAAACAAAAAAGTTGTTATCTCAGTGCATGCAATGCTTAGACAATACAAATAGTATACATTTCAATTTTACACCAAAGCACCTACTGCAAACCTAATGGAAACACCTTAGGTTAACTTTCCACATGATTGTGAGTAGTTTGAAAGTTGTTTCATGGCTGTAGACATCAACACAAAAAAGTTGTTATCTGAGTGCATCCAATGCTTAGACAATACAAATAGTATACATTTCAATTTTACACCAAAGCACTTACTGCAAACCTAATGGAAACACCTTAGGTTAACTTCCCACATGATTATGAGTAGTTTGAAAGTTGTTTCATGGCTGTACACATCAAAACAAAAAAGTTGTTATCTGAGTGCATGCAATGCTTAGACAATACAAATAGTATACATTTCAATTTTACACCTAAGCACCTACTGCAAACCTAATGGAAACACCTTAGGTTAACTTTCCACATGATTATGAGTAGTTTGAAAGTTGTTTCATAGCTGTACACATCAACACAAAAAAGTTGTTATCTCAGTGCATGCAATGCTTAGACAATACAAATAGTATACATTTCAATTTTACACCAAAGCACTTACTGCAACCCTAATGGAAACACTTTAGGTTAACTTTCCACATGATTATGAGTAGTTTGAAAGTTGTTTCATGGCTGTACACATCAACACAAAAAAGTTGCTATCTAAGTGCATGCAATGCTTAGACAATACAAATAGTATACATTTCAATTTTACACCAAAGCACTTACTGCAAACCTAATGGAAACAACTTAGATTAACTTCCCACATGATTCTGAGATGTCTGAAAGTTGTTTCATTACTGTGCACATAAAGACAAAAAAGTTGATTTCACAGTGAATAGAATGCTTTGACATAAAAGCAGTATACATTTCAATTTTACACCAAAGCACCTACTGCAAACCTAATGGAAACACCTTAGGTTAACTTTCCACATGATTGTGAGTAGTTTGAAAGTTGTTTCATGGCTGTAGACATCAACACAAAAAAGTTGTTATCTGAGTGCATGCAATGCTTAGACAATACAAATAGTATACATTTCAATTTTACACCAAAGCACCTACTGCAAACCTAATGGAAACACCTTAGGTTAACTTTCCACATGATTGTGAGTAGTTTGAAAGTTGTTTCATGGCTGTAGACATCAACACAAAAAAGTTGTTATCTGAGTGCATGCAATGCTTAGACAATACAAATAGTATACATTTCAATTTTACTCCAAAACACCTACTGCAAACCTAATGGAAACACCTTAGGATAACTTTCCACATGATTGTGAGTAGTTTGAAAGTTGTTTCATGGCTGTAGACATCAACACAAAAAGGTTGTTATCTCAGTGCATGCAATGCTTAGACAATACAAATATTATACATTTCAATTTTACACCAAAGCACTTACTGCAAACCTAATGGAAACACTTTAGGTTAACTTCCCACATGATTCTGAGATGTCTGAAAGTTGTTTCATACCTGTGCACATAAAGACAAAAAAGTTGATTTCACAGTGAATAGAATGCTTTGACATAAAAGTAGTATACATTTCAATTGTACTCAAAAGTCTTCACTGCAAACCTAATGCAAACACATTTGGTTAACTTACCAGATGAGTATGACTAGGTTTATATTTGTTTCATGCCTCAGTTCATCAAGACAAAAAAGTTACTTTCTCAGTACTACTATGCTCTGACATTAAGGTAGTACACATCTGAATTTTACACCAAAGCACCTACTGCAAACCTAATGGAAACACCTTAGGTTAACTTTCCACATGATTGTGAGTAGTTTGAAAGTTGTTTCATGGCTGTAGACATCAACACAAAAAAGTTTTTATCTCAGTGCATGCAATGCTTAGGCAATACAAATAGTATACATTTCAATTTTACTCCAAAGCACTTACTGCAAACCTAATGGAAACACCTTAGGTTAACTTCCCACATGATTATGAGTAGTTTGAAAGTTGTGTCATGGCTGTACACATCAACACAAAAAAGTTGTTATCTCAGTGCATGCAATGCTTAGACAATACAAATAGTATACATTTCAATTTTACACCAAAGCACTTACTGCAAACCTAATGGAAACACCTTAGGTTAACTTCCCACATGATTATGAGTAGTTTGAAAGTTGTTTCATGGCTGTACACATCAACACAAAAAAGTTGTTATCTCAGTGCATGCAATGCTTAGACAATACAAATAGTATACATTTCAATTTTACACCAAAGCACTTACTGCAAACCTAATGGAAACACTTTAGGTTAACTTTCCACATGATTATGAGTAGTTTGAAAGTTGTTTCATGGCTGTACACATCAACACAAAAAAGTTGCTATCTAAGTGCATGCAATGCTTAGACAATACAAATAGTATACATTTCAATTTTACACCAAAGCACTTACTGCAAACCTAATGGAAACAACTTAGATTAACTTCCCACATGATTCTGAGATGTCTGAAAGTTGTTTCATTACTGTGCACATAAAGACAAAAAAGTTGATTTCACAGTGAATAGAATGCTTTGACATAAAAGCAGTATACATTTCAATTTTACACCAAAGTACTTACTGCAAACCTAATGGAAACACCTTAGGTTAACTTCCCACATGATTATGAGTAGTTTGAAAGTTGTTTCATGGCTGTACACATCAACACAAGAAAGTTGTTATCTGAGAGCATGCAATGCTTAGACAATACAAATAGTATACATTTCAATTTTACACCAAAGCACCTACTGCAAACCTAATGGAAACACCTTAGGTTAACTTTCCACATGATTGTGAGTAGTTTGAAAGTTGTTTCATGGCTGTAGACATCAACACAAAAAAGTTGTTATCTGAGTGCATCCAATGCTTAGACAATACAAATAGTATACATTTCAATTTTACACCAAAGCACTTACTGCAAACCTAATGGAAACACCTTAGGTTAACTTCCCACATGATTATGAGTAGTTTGAAAGTTGTTTCATGGCTGTACACATCAAAACAAAAAAGTTGTTATCTGAGTGCATGCAATGCTTAGACAATACAAATAGTATACATTTCAATTTTACTCCAAACCACTTACTGCAAACCTAATGGAAACACCTTAGGTTAACTTCCCACATGATTATGAGTAGTTTGAAAGTTGTTTCATGGCTGTACACATCAACACAAAAAAGTTGTTATCTGAGTGCATGCAATGCTTAGACAATACAAATAGTATACATTTCAATTTTACACCAAAGCACCTACTGCAAACCTAATGGAAACACCTTAGGTTAACTTTCCACATGATTGTGAGTAGTTTGAAAGTTGTTTCATGGCTGCAGACATCAACACAAAAAAGTTGTTATCTGAGTGCATCCAATGCTTAGACAATACAAATAGTATACATTTCAATTTTACACCAAAGCACTTACTGCAAACCTAATGGAAACACTTTAGGTTAACTTTCCACATGATTATGAGTAGTTTGAAAGTTGTTTCATGGCTGTACACATCAAAACAAAAAAGTTGTTATCTGAGTGCATGCAATGCTTAGACAATACAAATAGTATACATTTCAATTTTACACCAAAGCACTTACTGCAAACCTAATGGAAACACCTTAGGTTAACTTCCCACATGATTATGAGTAGTTTGAAAGTTGTTTCATGGCTGTACACATCAAAACAAAAAAGTTGTTATCTGAGTGCATGCAATGCTTAGACAATACAAATAGTATACATTTCAATTTTACTCCAAACCACTTACTGCAAACCTAATGGAAACACTTTAGGTTAACTTTCCACATGATTATGAGTAGTTTGAAAGTTGTTTCATGGCTGTAGACATCAACACAAAAAAGTTGTTATCTCAGTGCATGCAATGCTTAGACAATACAAATAGTATACATTTCAATTTTACTCCAAACCACTTACTGCAAACCTAATGGAAACACCTTAGGTTAACTTCCCACATGATTATGAGTAGTTTGAAAGTTGTTTCATGGCTGTACACATCAACACAAAAAAGTTGTTATCTGAGTGCATGCAATGCTTAGACAATACAAATAGTATACATTTCAATTTTACACCAAAGCACTTACTGCAAACCTAATGGAAACACTTTAGGTTAACTTTCCACATGATTATGAGTAGTTCGAAAGTTGTTTCATGGCTGTACACATCAACACAAAAAAGTTGTTATCTGAGTGCATGCAATGCTTAGACAATACAAATAGTATACATTTCAATTTTACACCAAAGCACCTACTGCAAACCTAATGGAAACACCTTAGGTTAACTTTCCACATGATTGTGAGTAGTTTGAAAGTTGTTTCATGGCTGTAGACATCAACACAAAAAAGTTGTTATCTGAGTGCATCCAATGCTTAGACAATACAAATAGTATACATTTCAATTTTACACCAAAGCACTTACTGCAAACCTAATGGAAACACTTTAGGTTAACTTTCCACATGATTATGAGTAGTTTGAAAGTTGTTTCATGGCTGTACACATCAAAAGAAAAAAGTTGTTATCTGAGTGCATGCAATGCTTAGACAATACAAATAGTATACATTTCAATTTTACACCAAAGCACCTACTGCAAACCTAATGGAAACACCTTAGGTTAACTTTCCACATGATTGTGAGTAGTTTGAAAGTTGTTTCATGGCTGTAGACATCAACACAAAAAAGTTGTTATCTGAGTGCATCCAATGCTTAGACAATACAAATAGTATACATTTCAATTTTACACCAAAGCACTTACTGCAAACCTAATGGAAACACCTTAGGTTAACTTCCCACATGATTATGAGTAGTTTGAAAGTTGTTTCATGGCTGTACACATCAAAACAAAAAAGTTGTTATCTGAGTGCATGCAATGCTTAGACAATACAAATAGTATACATTTCAATTTTACACCTAAGCACCTACTGCAAACCTAATGGAAACACCTTAGGTTAACTTTCCACATGATTATGAGTAGTTTGAAAGTTGTTTCATGGCTGTACACATCAACACAAAAAAGTTGCTATCTAAATGCATGCAATGCTTAGACAATACAAATAGTATACATTTCAATTTTACACCAAAGCAGTTACTGCAAACCTAATGGAAACAACTTAGATTAACTTCCCACATGATTCTGAGATGTCTGAAAGTTGTTTCATTACTGAGCACAGAAAGACAAAAAAGTTGATTTCACAGTGAATACAATGCTTTGACATAAAAGCAGTATACATTTCAATTTTACACCAAAGCACCTACTGCAAACCTAATGGAAACACCTTAGGTTAACTTTCCACATGATTGTGAGTAGTTTGAAAGTTGTTTCATGGCTGTAGACATCAACACAAAAAAGTTGTTATCTGAGTGCATGCAATGCTTAGACAATACAAATAGTATACATTTCAATTTTACACCAAAGCACCTACTGCAAACCTAATGGAAACACCTTAGGTTAACTTTCCACATGATTGTGAGTAGTTTGAAAGTTGTTTCATGGCTGTAGACATCAACACAAAAAAGTTGTTATCTGAGTGCATGCAATGCTTAGACAATACAAACAGTATACATTTCAATTTTACTCCGAAACACCTACTGCAAACCTAATGGAAACACCTTAGGTTAACTTTCCACATGATTGTGAGTAGTTTGAAAGTTGTTTCATGGCTGTAGACATCAACACAAAAAGGTTGTTATCTCAGTGCATGCAATGCTTAGACAATACAAATAGTATACATTTCAATTTTACACCAAAGCACTTACTGCAAACCTAATGGAAACACTTTAGGTTAACTTCCCACATGATTCTGAGATGTCTGAAAGTTGTTTCATACCTGTGCACATAAAGACAAAAAAGTTGATTTCACAGTGAATAGAATGCTTTGACATAAAAGTAGTATACATTTCAATTGTACTCAAAAGTCTTCACTGCAAACCTAATGCAAACACATTTGGTTAACTTACCAGATGAGTATGACTAGGTTTATAGTTGTTTCATGCCTCAGTTCATCAAGACAAAAAAGTTACTTTCTCAGTACTACTATGCTCTGACATTAAGGTAGTACACATCTGAATTTTACACCAAAGCACCTACTGCAAACCTAATGGAAACACCTTAGGTTAACTTTCCACATGATTGTGAGTAGTTTGAAAGTTGTTTCATGGCTGTAGACATCAACACAAAAAAGTTTTTATCTCAGTGCATGCAATGCTTAGGCAATACAAATAGTATACATTTCAATTTTACTCCAAAGCACTTACTGCAAACCTAATGGAAACACCTTAGGTTAACTTCCCACATGATTATGAGTAGTTTGAAAGTTGTGTCATGGCTGTACACATCAACACAAAAAAGTTGTTATCTCAGTGCATGCAATGCTTAGACAATACAAATAGTATACATTTCAATTTTACACCAAAGCACTTACTGCAAACCTAATGGAAACACCTTAGGTTAACTTCCCACATGATTATGAGTAGTTTGAAAGTTGTTTCATGGCTGTACACATCAACACAAAAAAGTTGTTATCTCAGTGCATGCAATGCTTAGACAATACAAATAGTATACATTTCAATTTTACACCAAAGCACTTACTGCAAACCTAATGGAAACACTTTAGGTTAACTTTCCACATGATTATGAGTAGTTTGAAAGTTGTTTCATGGCTGTACACATCAACACAAAAAAGTTGCTATCTAAGTGCATGCAATGCTTAGACAATACAAATAGTATACATTTCAATTTTACACCAAAGCACTTACTGCAAACCTAATGGAAACAACTTAGATTAACTTCCCACATGATTCTGAGATGTCTGAAAGTTGTTTCATTACTGTGCACATAAAGACAAAAAAGTTGATTTCACAGTGAATAGAATGCTTTGACATAAAAGCAGTATACATTTCAATTTTACACCAAAGTACTTACTGCAAACCTAATGGAAACACCTTAGGTTAACTTCCCACACGATATGAGTAGTTTGAAAGTTGTTTCATGGCTGTACACATCAACACAAGAAAGTTGTTATCTGAGAGCATGCAATGCTTAGACAATACAAATAGTATACATTTCAATTTTACACCAAAGCACTTACTGCAAACCTAATGGAAACACTTTAGGTTAACTTTCCACATGATTATGAGTAGTTTGAAAGTTGTTTCATGGCTGTACACATCAACACAAAAAAGTTGTTATCTGAGTGCATGCAATGCTTAGACAATACAAATAGTATACATTTCAATTTTACACCAAAGCACCTACTGCAAACCTAATGGAAACACCTTAAGTTAACTTTCCACATGATTGTGAGTAGTTTGAAAGTTGTTTCATGGCTGTAGACATCAACACAAAAAAGTTGTTATCTGAGTGCATGCAATGCTTAGACAATACAAATAGTATACATTTCAATTTTACACCAAAGCACTTACTGCAAACCTAATGGAAACACTTTAGGTTAACTTTCCACATGATTATGAGTAGTTTGAAAGTTGTTTCATGGCTGTACACATCAACACAAAAAAGTTGTTATCTGAGTGCATGCAATGCTTAGACAATACAAATAGTATACATTTCAATTTTACACCAAAGCACCTACTGCAAACCTAATGGAAACACCTTAGGTTAACTTTCCACATGATTGTGAGTAGTTTGAAAGTTGTTTCATGGCTGTAGACATCAACACAAAAAAGTTGTTATCTGAGTGCATCCAATGCTTAGACAATACAAATAGTATACATTTCAATTTTACACCAAAGCACTTACTGCAAACCTAATGGAAACACTTTAGGTTAACTTTCCACATGATTATGAGTAGTTTGAAAGTTGTTTCATGGCTGTAGACATCAACACAAAAAAGTTGTTATCTGAGTGCATGCAATGCTTAGACAATACAAATAGTATACATTTCAATTTTACACCAAAGCACCTACTGCAAATCTAATGGAAACACCTTAGGTTAACTTTCCACATGATTGTGAGTAGTTTGAAAGTTGTTTCATGGCTGTAGACATCAACACAAAAAAGTTGTTATCTGAGTGCATGCAATGCTTAGACAATACAAATAGTATACATTTCAATTTTACTCCAAAACACCTACTGCAAACCTAATGGAAACACCTTAGGATAACTTTCCACATGATTGTGAGTAGTTTGAAAGTTGTTTCATGGCTGTAGACATCAACACAAAAAGGTTGTTATCTCAGTGCATGCAATGCTTAGACAATACAAATAGTATACATTTCAATTTTACACCAAAGCACTTACTGCAAACCTAATGGAAACACTTTAGGTTAACTTCCCACATGATTCTGAGATGTCTGAAAGTTGTTTCATACCTGTGCACATAAAGACAAAAAAGTTGATTTCACAGTGAATAGAATGCTTTGACATAAAAGTAGTATACATTTCAATTGTACTCAAAAGTCTTCACTGCAAACCTAATGCAAACACATTTGGTTAACTTACCAGATGAGTATGACTAGGTTTATATTTGTTTCATGCCTCAGTTCATCAAGACAAAAAAGTTACTTTCTCAGTACTACTATGCTCTGACATTAAGGTAGTACACATCTGAATTTTACACCAAAGCACCTACTGGAAACCTAATGGAAACACCTTAGGTTAACTTTCCACATGATTGTGAGTAGTTTGAAAGTTGTTTCATGGCTGTAGACATCAACACAAAAAAGTTTTTATCTCAGTGCATGCAATGCTTAGGCAATACAAATAGTATACATTTCAATTTTACTCCAAAGCACTTACTGCAAACCTAATGGAAACACCTTAGGTTAACTTCCCACATGATTATGAGTAGTTTGAAAGTTGTGTCATGGCTGTACACATCAACACAAAAAAGTTGTTATCTCAGTGCATGCAATGCTTAGACAATACAAATAGTATACATTTCAATTTTACACCAAAGCACTTACTGCAAACCTAATGGAAACACCTTAGGTTAACTTCCCACATGATTATGAGTAGTTTGAAAGTTGTTTCATGGCTGTACACATCAACACAAAAAAGTTGTTATCTCAGTGCATGCAATGCTTAGACAATACAAATAGTATACATTTCAATTTTACACCAAAGCACTTACTGCAAACCTAATGGAAACACTTTAGGTTAACTTTCCACATGATTATGAGTAGTTTGAAAGTTGTTTCATGGCTGTACACATCAACACAAAAAAGTTGCTATCTAAGTGCATGCAATGCTTAGACAATACAAATAGTATACATTTCAATTTTACACCAAAGCACTTACTGCAAACCTAATGGAAACAACTTAGATTAACTTCCCACATGATTCTGAGATGTCTGAAAGTTGTTTCATTACTGTGCACATAAAGACAAAAAAGTTGATTTCACAGTGAATAGAATGCTTTGACATAAAAGCAGTATACATTTCAATTTTACACCAAAGTACTTACTGCAAACCTAATGGAAACACCTTAGGTTAACTTCCCACATGATTATGAGTAGTTTGAAAGTTGTTTCATGGCTGTAGACATCAACACAAAAAAGTTGTTATCTCAGTGCATGCAATGCTTAGACAATACAAATAGTATACATTTCAATTTTACTCCAAACCACTTACTGCAAACCTAATGGAAACACCTTAGGTTAACTTCCCACATGATTATGAGTAGTTTGAAAGTTGTTTCATGGCTGTACACATCAACACAAAAAAGTTGTTATCTGAGTGCATGCAATGCTTAGACAATACAAATAGTATACATTTCAATTTTACACCAAAGCACTTACTGCAAACCTAATGGAAACACTTTAGGTTAACTTTCCACATGATTATGAGTAGTTCGAAAGTTGTTTCATGGCTGTACACATCAACACAAAAAAGTTGTTATCTGAGTGCATGCAATGCTTAGACAATACAAATAGTATACATTTCAATTTTACACCAAAGCACCTACTGCAAACCTAATGGAAACACCTTAGGTTAACTTTCCACATGATTGTGAGTAGTTTGAAAGTTGTTTCATGGCTGTAGACATCAACACAAAAAAGTTGTTATCTGAGTGCATCCAATGCTTAGACAATACAAATAGTATACATTTCAATTTTACACCAAATCACTTACTGCAAACCTAATGGAAACACTTTAGGTTAACTTTCCACATGATTATGAGTAGTTTGAAAGTTGTTTCATGGCTGTACACATCAAAACAAAAAAGTTGTTATCTGAGTGCATGCAATGCTTAGACAATACAAATAGTATACATTTCAATTTTACACCAAAGCACCTACTGCAAACCTAATGGAAACACCTTAGGTTAACTTTCCACATGATTGTGAGTAGTTTGAAAGTTGTTTCATAGCTGTAGACATCAACACAAAAAAGTTGTTATCTGAGTGCATCCAATGCTTAGACAATACAAATAGTATACATTTCAATTTTACACCAAAGCACTTACTGCAAACCTAATGGAAACACCTTAGGTTAACTTCCCACATGATTATGAGTAGTTTGAAAGTTGTTTCATGGCTGTACACATCAACACAAAAAAGTTGTTATCTGAGTGCATGCAATGCTTAGACAATACAAATAGTATACATTTCAATTTTACACCAAAGCACCTACTGCAAACCTAATGGAAACACCATAGGTTAACTTTCCACATGATTGTGAGTAGTTTGAAAGTTGTTTCATGGCTGCAGACATCAACACAAAAAAGTTGTTATCTGAGTGCATCCAATGCTTAGACAATACAAATAGTATACATTTCAATTTTACACCAAAGCACTTACTGCAAACCTAATGGAAACACTTTAGGTTAACTTTCCACATGATTATGAGTAGTTTGAAAGTTGTTTCATGGCTGTACACATCAAAACAAAAAAGTTGTTATCTGAGTGCATGCAATGCTTAGACAATACAAATAGTATACATTTCAATTTTACACCAAAGCACTTACTGCAAACCTAATGGAAACACCTTAGGTTAACTTCCCACATGATTATGAGTAGTTTGAAAGTTGTTTCATGGCTGTACACATCAAAACAAAAAAGTTGTTATCTGAGTGCATGCAATGCTTAGACAATACAAATAGTATACATTTCAATTTTACTCCAAACCACTTACTGCAAACCTAATGGAAACACTTTAGGTTAACTTTCCACATGATTATGAGTAGTTTGAAAGTTGTTTCATGGCTGTAGACATCAACACAAAAAAGTTGTTATCTCAGTGCATGCAATGCTTAGACAATACAAATAGTATACATTTCAATTTTACTCCAAACCACTTACTGCAAACCTAATGGAAACACCTTAGGTTAACTTCCCACATGATTATGAGTAGTTTGAAAGTTGTTTCATGGCTGTACACATCAACACAAAAAAGTTGTTATCTGAGTGCATGCAATGCTTAGACAATACAAATAGTATACATTTCAATTTTACACCAAAGCACCTACTGCAAACCTAATGGAAACACCTTAGGTTAACTTTCCACATGATTGTGAGTAGTTTGAAAGTTGTTTCATGGCTGTAGACATCAACACAAAAAAGTTGTTATCTGAGTGCATCCAATGCTTAGACAATACAAATAGTATACATTTCAATTTTACACCAAAGCACTTACTGCAAACCTAATGGAAACACCTTAGGTTAACTTCCCACATGATTATGAGTAGTTTGAAAGTTGTTTCATGGCTGTACACATCAAAACAAAAAAGTTGTTATCTGAGTGCATGCAATGCTTAGACAATACAAATAGTATACATTTCAATTTTACTCCAAACCACTTACTGCAAACCTAATGGAAACACCTTAGGTTAACTTCCCACATGATTATGAGTAGTTTGAAAGTTGTTTCATGGCTGTACACATCAACACAAAAAAGTTGTTATCTGAGTGCATGCAATGCTTAGACAATACAAATAGTATACATTTCAATTTTACACCAAAGCACCTACTGCAAACCTAATGGAAACACCTTAGGTTAACTTTCCACATGATTGTGAGTAGTTTGAAAGTTGTTTCATGGCTGCAGACATCAACACAAAAAAGTTGTTATCTGAGTGCATCCAATGCTTAGACAATACAAATAGTATACATTTCAATTTTACACCAAAGCACTTACTGCAAACCTAATGGAAACACTTTAGGTTAACTTTCCACATGATTATGAGTAGTTTGAAAGTTGTTTCATGGCTGTACACATCAAAACAAAAAAGTTGTTATCTGAGTGCATGCAATGCTTAGACAATACAAATAGTATACATTTCAATTTTACACCAAAGCACTTACTGCAAACCTAATGGAAACACCTTAGGTTAACTTCCCACATGATTATGAGTAGTTTGAAAGTTGTTTCATGGCTGTACACATCAAAACAAAAAAGTTGTTATCTGAGTGCATGCAATGCTTAGACAATACAAATAGTATACATTTCAATTTTACTCCAAACCACTTACTGCAAACCTAATGGAAACACTTTAGGTTAACTTTCCACATGATTATGAGTAGTTTGAAAGTTGTTTCATGGCTGTAGACATCAACACAAAAAAGTTGTTATCTCAGTGCATGCAATGCTTAGACAATACAAATAGTATACATTTCAATTTTACTCCAAACCACTTACTGCAAACCTAATGGAAACACCTTAGGTTAACTTCCCACATGATTATGAGTAGTTTGAAAGTTGTTTCATGGCTGTACACATCAACACAAAAAAGTTGTTATCTGAGTGCATGCAATGCTTAGACAATACAAATAGTATACATTTCAATTTTACACCAAAGCACTTACTGCAAACCTAATGGAAACACTTTAGGTTAACTTTCCACATGATTATGAGTAGTTCGAAAGTTGTTTCATGGCTGTACACATCAACACAAAAAAGTTGTTATCTGAGTGCATGCAATGCTTAGACAATACAAATAGTATACATTTCAATTTTACACCAAAGCACCTACTGCAAACCTAATGGAAACACCTTAGGTTAACTTTCCACATGATTGTGAGTAGTTTGAAAGTTGTTTCATGGCTGTAGACATCAACACAAAAAAGTTGTTATCTGAGTGCATCCAATGCTTAGACAATACAAATAGTATACATTTCAATTTTACACCAAAGCACTTACTGCAAACCTAATGGAAACACTTTAGGTTAACTTTCCACATGATTATGAGTAGTTTGAAAGTTGTTTCATGGCTGTACACATCAAAAGAAAAAAGTTGTTATCTGAGTGCATGCAATGCTTAGACAATACAAATAGTATACATTTCAATTTTACACCAAAGCACCTACTGCAAACCTAATGGAAACACCTTAGGTTAACTTTCCACATGATTGTGAGTAGTTTGAAAGTTGTTTCATGGCTGTAGACATCAACACAAAAAAGTTGTTATCTGAGTGCATCCAATGCTTAGACAATACAAATAGTATACATTTCAATTTTACACCAAAGCACTTACTGCAAACCTAATGGAAACACCTTAGGTTAACTTCCCACATGATTATGAGTAGTTTGAAAGTTGTTTCATGGCTGTACACATCAAAACAAAAAAGTTGTTATCTGAGTGCATGCAATGCTTAGACAATACAAATAGTATACATTTCAATTTTACACCTAAGCACCTACTGCAAACCTAATGGAAACACCTTAGGTTAACTTTCCACATGATTATGAGTAGTTTGAAAGTTGTTTCATGGCTGTACACATCAACACAAAAAAGTTGTTATCTCATTGCATGCAATGCTTAGACAATACAAATAGTATACATTTCAATTTTACACCAAAGCACTTACTGCAACCCTAATGGAAACACTTTAGGTTAACTTTCCACATGATTATGAGTAGTTTGAAAGTTGTTTCATGGCTGTACACATCAACACAAAAAAGTTGCTATCTAAGTGCATGCAATGCTTAGACAATACAAATAGTATACATTTCAATTTTACACCAAAGCAGTTACTGCAAACCTAATGGAAACAACTTAGATTAACTTCCCACATGATTCTGAGATGTCTGAAAGTTGTTTCATTACTGAGCACAGAAAGACAAAAAAGTTGATTTCACAGTGAATACAATGCTTTGACATAAAAGCAGTATACATTTCAATTTTACACCAAAGCACCTACTGCAAACCTAATGGAAACACCTTAGGTTAACTTTCCACATGATTGTGAGTAGTTTGAAAGTTGTTTCATGGCTGTAGACATCAACACAAAAAAGTTGTTATCTGAGTGCATGCAATGCTTAGACAATACAAATAGTATACATTTCAATTTTACACCAAAGCACCTACTGCAAACCTAATGGAAACACCTTAGGTTAACTTTCCACATGATTGTGAGTAGTTTGAAAGTTGTTTCATGGCTGTAGACATCAACACAAAAAAGTTGTTATCTGAGTGCATGCAATGCTTAGACAATACAAATAGTATACATTTCAATTTTACACCAAAGCACTTACTGCAAACCTAATGGAAACACTTTAGGTTAACTTTCCACATGATTATGAGTAGTTTGAAAGTTGTTTCATGGCTGTACACATCAACACAAAAAAGTTGTTATCTGAGTGCATGCAATGCTTAGACAATACAAATAGTATACATTTCAATTTTACACCAAAGCACCTACTGCAAACCTAATGGAAACACCTTAGGTTAACTTTCCACATGATTGTGAGTAGTTTGAAAGTTGTTTCATGGCTGTAGACATCAACACAAAAAAGTTGTTATCTGAGTGCATCCAATGCTTAGACAATACAAATAGTATACATTTCAATTTTACACCAAACCACTTACTGCAAACCTAATGGAAACACTTTAGGTTAACTTTCCACATGATTATGAGTAGTTTGAAAGTTGTTTCATGGCTGTAGACATCAACACAAAAAAGTTGTTATCTGAGTGCATGCAATGCTTAGACAATACAAATAGTATACATTTCAATTTTACACCAAAGCACCTACTGCAAACCTAATGGAAACACCTTAGGTTAACTTTCCACATGATTGTGAGTAGTTTGAAAGTTGTTTCATGGCTGTAGACATCAACACAAAAAAGTTGTTATCTGAGTGCATGCAATGCTTAGACAATACAAATAGTATACATTTCAATTTTACTCCAAAACACCTACTGCAAACCTAATGGAAACACCTTAGGATAACTTTCCACATGATTGTGAGTAGTTTGAAAGTTGTTTCATGGCTGTAGACATCAACACAAAAAGGTTGTTATCTCAGTGCATGCAATGCTTAGACAATACAAATAGTATACATTTCAATTTTACACCAAAGCACTTACTGCAAACCTAATGGAAACACTTTAGGTTAACTTCCCACATGATTCTGAGATGTCTGAAAGTTGTTTCATACCTGTGCACATAAAGACAAAAAAGTTGATTTCACAGTGAATAGAATGCTTTGACATAAAAGTAGTATACATTTCAATTGTACTCAAAAGTCTTCACTGCAAACCTAATGCAAACACATTTGGTTAACTTACCAGATGAGTATGACTAGGTTTATATTTGTTTCATGCCTCAGTTCATCAAGACAAAAAAGTTACTTTCTCAGTACTACTATGCTCTGACATTAAGGTAGTACACATCTGAATTTTACACCAAAGCACCTACTGCAAACCTAATGGAAACACCTTAGGTTAACTTTCCACATGATTGTGAGTAGTTTGAAAGTTGTTTCATGGCTGTAGACATCAACACAAAAAAGTTTTTATCTCAGTGCATGCAATGCTTAGGCAATACAAATAGTATACATTTCAATTTTACTCCAAAGCACTTACTGCAAACCTAATGGAAACACCTTAGGTTAACTTCCCACATGATTATGAGTAGTTTGAAAGTTGTGTCATGGCTGTACACATCAACACAAAAAAGTTGTTATCTCAGTGCATGCAATGCTTAGACAATACAAATAGTATACATTTCAATTTTACACCAAAGCACTTACTGCAAACCTAATGGAAACACCTTAGGTTAACTTCCCACATGATTATGAGTAGTTTGAAAGTTGTTTCATGGCTGTACACATCAACACAAAAAAGTTGTTATCTCAGTGCATGCAATGCTTAGACAATACAAATAGTATACATTTCAATTTTACACCAAAGCACTTACTGCAAACCTAATGGAAACACTTTAGGTTAACTTTCCACATGATTATGAGTAGTTTGAAAGTTGTTTCATGGCTGTACACATCAACACAAAAAAGTTGCTATCTAAGTGCATGCAATGCTTAGACAATACAAATAGTATACATTTCAATTTTACACCAAAGTACTTACTGCAAACCTAATGGAAACAACTTAGATTAACTTCCCACATGATTCTGAGATGTCTGAAAGTTGTTTCATTACTGTGCACATAAAGACAAAAAAGTTGATTTCACAGTGAATAGAATGCTTTGACATAAAAGCAGTATACATTTCAATTTTACACCAAAGTACTTACTGCAAACCTAATGGAAACACCTTAGGTTAACTTCCCACATGATTATGAGTAGTTTGAAAGTTGTTTCATGGCTGTAGACATCAACACAAAAAAGTTGTTATCTCAGTGCATGCAATGCTTAGACAATACAAATAGTATACATTTCAATTTTACTCCAAACCACTTACTGCAAACCTAATGGAAACACCTTAGGTTAACTTCCCACATGATTATGAGTAGTTTGAAAGTTGTTTCATGGCTGTACACATCAACACAAAAAAGTTGTTATCTGAGTGCATGCAATGCTTAGACAATACAAATAGTATACATTTCAATTTTACACCAAAGCACTTACTGCAAACCTAATGGAAACACTTTAGGTTAACTTTCCACATGATTATGAGTAGTTCGAAAGTTGTTTCATGGCTGTACACATCAACACAAAAAAGTTGTTATCTGAGTGCATGCAATGCTTAGACAATACAAATAGTATACATTTCAATTTTACACCAAAGCACCTACTGCAAACCTAATGGAAACACCTTAGGTTAACTTTCCACATGATTGTGAGTAGTTTGAAAGTTGTTTCATGGCTGTAGACATCAACACAAAAAAGTTGTTATCTGAGTGCATCCAATGCTTAGACAATACAAATAGTATACATTTCAATTTTACACCAAATCACTTACTGCAAACCTAATGGAAACACTTTAGGTTAACTTTCCACATGATTATGAGTAGTTTGAAAGTTGTTTCATGGCTGTACACATCAAAACAAAAAAGTTGTTATCTGAGTGCATGCAATGCTTAGACAATACAAATAGTATACATTTCAATTTTACACCAAAGCACCTACTGCAAACCTAATGGAAACACCTTAGGTTAACTTTCCACATGATTGTGAGTAGTTTGAAAGTTGTTTCATAGCTGTAGACATCAACACAAAAAAGTTGTTATCTGAGTGCATCCAATGCTTAGACAATACAAATAGTATACATTTCAATTTTACACCAAAGCACTTACTGCAAACCTAATGGAAACACCTTAGGTTAACTTCCCACATGATTATGAGTAGTTTGAAAGTTGTTTCATGGCTGTACACATCAACACAAAAAAGTTGTTATCTGAGTGCATGCAATGCTTAGACAATACAAATAGTATACATTTCAATTTTACACCAAAGCACCTACTGCAAACCTAATGGAAACACCTTAGGTTAACTTTCCACATGATTGTGAGTAGTTTGAAAGTTGTTTCATGGCTGCAGACATCAACACAAAAAAGTTGTTATCTGAGTGCATCCAATGCTTAGACAATACAAATAGTATACATTTCAATTTTACACCAAAGCACTTACTGCAAACCTAATGGAAACACTTTAGGTTAACTTTCCACATGATTATGAGTAGTTTGAAAGTTGTTTCATGGCTGTACACATCAAAACAAAAAAGTTGTTATCTGAGTGCATGCAATGCTTAGACAATACAAATAGTATACATTTCAATTTTACACCAAAGCACTTACTGCAAACCTAATGGAAACACCTTAGGTTAACTTTCCACATGATTGTGAGTAGTTTGAAAGTTGTTTCATGGCTGCAGACATCAACACAAAAAAGTTGTTATCTGAGTGCATCCAATGCTTAGACAATACAAATAGTATACATTTCAATTTTACACCAAAGCACTTACTGCAAACCTAATGGAAACACTTTAGGTTAACTTTCCACATGATTATGAGTAGTTTGAAAGTTGTTTCATGGCTGTACACATCAAAACAAAAAAGTTGTTATCTGAGTGCATGCAATGCTTAGACAATACAAATAGTATACATTTCAATTTTACACCAAAGCACTTACTGCAAACCTAATGGAAACACCTTAGGTTAACTTCCCACATGATTATGAGTAGTTTGAAAGTTGTTTCATGGCTGTACACATCAAAACAAAAAAGTTGTTATCTGAGTGCATGCAATGCTTAGACAATACAAATAGTATACATTTCAATTTTACTCCAAACCACTTACTGCAAACCTAATGGAAACACTTTAGGTTAACTTTCCACATGATTATGAGTAGTTTGAAAGTTGTTTCATGGCTGTAGACATCAACACAAAAAAGTTGTTATCTCAGTGCATGCAATGCTTAGACAATACAAATAGTATACATTTCAATTTTACTCCAAACCACTTACTGCAAACCTAATGGAAACACCTTAGGTTAACTTCCCACATGATTATGAGTAGTTTGAAAGTTGTTTCATGGCTGTACACATCAACACAAAAAAGTTGTTATCTGAGTGCATGCAATGCTTAGACAATACAAATAGTATACATTTCAATTTTACACCAAAGCACTTACTGCAAACCTAATGGAAACACTTTAGGTTAACTTTCCACATGATTATGAGTAGTTCGAAAGTTGTTTCATGGCTGTACACATCAACACAAAAAAGTTGTTATCTGAGTGCATGCAATGCTTAGACAATACAAATAGTATACATTTCAATTTTACACCAAAGCACCTACTGCAAACCTAATGGAAACACCTTAGGTTAACTTTCCACATGATTGTGAGTAGTTTGAAAGTTGTTTCATGGCTGTAGACATCAACACAAAAAAGTTGTTATCTGAGTGCATCCAATGCTTAGACAATACAAATAGTATACATTTCAATTTTACACCAAAGCACTTACTGCAAACCTAATGGAAACACTTTAGGTTAACTTTCCACATGATTATGAGTAGTTTGAAAGTTGTTTCATGGCTGTACACATCAAAAGAAAAAAGTTGTTATCTGAGTGCATGCAATGCTTAGACAATACAAATAGTATACATTTCAATTTTACACCAAAGCACCTACTGCAAACCTAATGGAAACACCTTAGGTTAACTTTCCACATGATTGTGAGTAGTTTGAAAGTTGTTTCATGGCTGTAGACATCAACACAAAAAAGTTGTTATCTGAGTGCATCCAATGCTTAGACAATACAAATAGTATACATTTCAATTTTACACCAAAGCACTTACTGCAAACCTAATGGAAACACCTTAGGTTAACTTCCCACATGATTATGAGTAGTTTGAAAGTTGTTTCATGGCTGTACACATCAAAACAAAAAAGTTGTTATCTGAGTGCATGCAATGCTTAGACAATACAAATAGTATACATTTCAATTTTACACCTAAGCACCTACTGCAAACCTAATGGAAACACCTTAGGTTAACTTTCCACATGATTATGAGTAGTTTGAAAGTTGTTTCATGGCTGTACACATCAACACAAAAAAGTTGTTATCTCATTGCATGCAATGCTTAGACAATA
The DNA here is from genome assembly GCF_030028105.1 of Mobula birostris. Classification (NCBI taxonomy): domain Eukaryota; kingdom Metazoa; phylum Chordata; class Chondrichthyes; order Myliobatiformes; family Myliobatidae; genus Mobula; species Mobula birostris. The sequence goes on along the minus strand of NW_027276488.1, from coordinate 266,022 downwards.
CAAATAGTATACATTTCAATTTTACACCAAAGCACTTACTGCAACCCTAATGGAAACACTTTAGGTTAACTTTCCACATGATTATGAGTAGTTTGAAAGTTGTTTCATGGCTGTACACATCAACACAAAAAAGTTGCTATCTAAGTGCATGCAATGCTTAGACAATACAAATAGTATACATTTCAATTTTACACCAAAGCAGTTACTGCAAACCTAATGGAAACAACTTAGATTAACTTCCCACATGATTCTGAGATGTCTGAAAGTTGTTTTATTACTGAGCACAGAAAGACAAAAAAGTTGATTTCACAGTGAATACAATGCTTTGACATAAAAGCAGTATACATTTCAATTTTACACCAAAGCACCTACTGCAAACCTAATGGAAACACCTTAGGTTAACTTTCCACATGATTGTGAGTAGTTTGAAAGTTGTTTCATGGCTGTAGACATCAACACAAAAAAGTTGTTATCTGAGTGCATGCAATGCTTAGACAATACAAATAGTATACATTTCAATTTTACACCAAAGCACCTACTGCAAACCTAATGGAAACACCTTAGGTTAACTTTCCACATGATTGTGAGTAGTTTGAAAGTTGTTTCATGGCTGTAGACATCAACACAAAAAAGTTGTTATCTGAGTGCATGCAATGCTTAGACAATACAAATAGTATACATTTCAATTTTACTCCGAAACACCTACTGCAAACCTAATGGAAACACCTTAGGTTAACTTTCCACATGATTGTGAGTAGTTTGAAAGTTGTTTCATGGCTGTAGACATCAACACAAAAAGGTTGTTATCTCAGTGCATGCAATGCTTAGACAATACAAATAGTATACATTTCAATTTTACACCAAAGCACTTACTGCAAACCTAATGGAAACACTTTAGGTTAACTTCCCACATGATTCTGAGATGTCTGAAAGTTGTTTCATACCTGTGCACATAAAGACAAAAAAGTTGATTTCACAGTGAATAGAATGCTTTGACATAAAAGTAGTATACATTTCAATTGTACTCAAAAGTCTTCACTTCAAACCTAATGCAAACACATTTGGTTAACTTACCAGATGAGTATGACTAGGTTTATAGTTGTTTCATGCCTCAGTTCATCAAGACAAAAAAGTTACTTTCTCAGTACTACTATGCTCTGACATTAAGGTAGTACACATCTGAATTTTACACCAAAGCACCTACTGCAAACCTAATGGAAACACCTTAGGTTAACTTTCCACATGATTGTGAGTAGTTTGAAAGTTGTTTCATGGCTGTAGACATCAACACAAAAAAGTTGTTATCTGAGTGCATCCAATGCTTAGACAATACAAATAGTATACATTTCAATTTTACACCAAAGCACTTACTGCAAACCTAATGGAAACACTTTAGGTTAACTTTCCACATGATTATGAGTAGTTTGAAAGTTGTTTCATGGCTGTACACATCAAAAGAAAAAAGTTGTTATCTGAGTGCATGCAATGCTTAGACAATACAAATAGTATACATTTCAATTTTACACCAAAGCACCTACTGCAAACCTAATGGAAACACCTTAGGTTAACTTTCCACATGATTGTGAGTAGTTTGAAAGTTGTTTCATGGCTGTAGACATCAACACAAAAAAGTTGTTATCTGAGTGCATCCAATGCTTAGACAATACAAATAGTATACATTTCAATTTTACACCAAAGCACTTACTGCAAACCTAATGGAAACACCTTAGGTTAACTTCCCACATGATTATGAGTAGTTTGAAAGTTGTTTCATGGCTGTACACATCAAAACAAAAAAGTTGTTATCTGAGTGCATGCAATGCTTAGACAATACAAATAGTATACATTTCAATTTTACACCTAAGCACCTACTGCAAACCTAATGGAAACACCTTAGGTTAACTTTCCACATGATTATGAGTAGTTTGAAAGTTGTTTCATGGCTGTACACATCAACACAAAAAAGTTGTTATCTCATTGCATGCAATGCTTAGACAATACAAATAGTATACATTTCAATTTTACACCAAAGCACTTACTGCAACCCTAATGGAAACACTTTAGGTTAACTTTCCACATGATTATGAGTAGTTTGAAAGTTGTTTCATGGCTGTACACATCAACACAAAAAAGTTGCTATCTAAGTGCATGCAATGCTTAGACAATACAAATAGTATACATTTCAATTTTACACCAAAGCAGTTACTGCAAACCTAATGGAAACAACTTAGATTAACTTCCCACATGATTCTGAGATGTCTGAAAGTTGTTTCATTACTGAGCACAGAAAGACAAAAAAGTTGATTTCACAGTGAATACAATGCTTTGACATAAAAGCAGTATACATTTCAATTTTACACCAAAGCACCTACTGCAAACCTAATGGAAACACCTTAGGTTAACTTTCCACATGATTGTGAGTAGTTTGAAAGTTGTTTCATGGCTGTAGACATCAACACAAAAAAGTTGTTATCTGAGTGCATGCAATGCTTAGACAATACAAATAGTATACATTTCAATTTTACACCAAAGCACCTACTGCAAACCTAATGGAAACACCTTAGGTTAACTTTCCACATGATTGTGAGTAGTTTGAAAGTTGTTTCATGGCTGTAGACATCAACACAAAAAAGTTGTTATCTGAGTGCATGCAATGCTTAGACAATACAAATAGTATACATTTCAATTTTACTCCGAAACACCTACTGCAAACCTAATGGAAACACCTTAGGTTAACTTTCCACATGATTGTGAGTAGTTTGAAAGTTGTTTCATGGCTGTAGACATCAACACAAAAAGGTTGTTATCTCAGTGCATGCAATGCTTAGACAATACAAATAGTATACATTTCAATTTTACACCAAAGCACTTACTGCAAACCTAATGGAAACACTTTAGGTTAACTTCCCACATGATTCTGAGATGTCTGAAAGTTGTTTCATACCTGTGCACATAAAGACAAAAAAGTTGATTTCACAGTGAATAGAATGCTTTGACATAAAAGTAGTATACATTTCAATTGTACTCAAAAGTCTTCACTGCAAACCTAATGCAAACACATTTGGTTAACTTACCAGATGAGTATGACTAGGTTTATAGTTGTTTCATGCCTCAGTTCATCAAGACAAAAAAGTTACTTTCTCAGTACTACTATGCTCTGACATTAAGGTAGTACACATCTGAATTTTACACCAAAGCACCTACTGCAAACCTAATGGAAACACCTTAGGTTAACTTTCCACATGATTGTGAGTAGTTTGAAAGTTGTTTCATGGCTGTAGACATCAACACAAAAAAGTTGTTATCTGAGTGCATCCAATGCTTAGACAATACAAATAGTATACATTTCAATTTTACACCAAAGCACTTACTGCAAACCTAATGGAAACACTTTAGGTTAACTTTCCACATGATTATGAGTAGTTTGAAAGTTGTTTCATGGCTGTACACATCAAAAGAAAAAAGTTGTTATCTGAGTGCATGCAATGCTTAGACAATACAAATAGTATACATTTCAATTTTACACCAAAGCACCTACTGCAAACCTAATGGAAACACCTTAGGTTAACTTTCCACATGATTGTGAGTAGTTTGAAAGTTGTTTCATGGCTGTAGACATCAACACAAAAAAGTTGTTATCTGAGTGCATCCAATGCTTAGACAATACAAATAGTATACATTTCAATTTTACACCAAAGCACTTACTGCAAACCTAATGGAAACACCTTAGGTTAACTTCCCACATGATTATGAGTAGTTTGAAAGTTGTTTCATGGCTGTACACATCAAAACAAAAAAGTTGTTATCTGAGTGCATGCAATGCTTAGACAATACAAATAGTATACATTTCAATTTTACACCTAAGCACCTACTGCAAACCTAATGGAAACACCTTAGGTTAACTTTCCACATGATTATGAGTAGTTTGAAAGTTGTTTCATGGCTGTACACATCAACACAAAAAAGTTGTTATCTCATTGCATGCAATGCTTAGACAATACAAATAGTATACATTTCAATTTTACACCAAAGCACTTACTGCAACTCTAATGGAAACACTTTAGGTTAACTTTCCACATGATTATGAGTAGTTTGAAAGTTGTTTCATGGCTGTACACATCAACACAAAAAAGTTGCTATCTAAGTGCATGCAATGCTTAGACAATACAAATAGTATACATTTCAATTTTACACCAAAGCAGTTACTGCAAACCTAATGGAAACAACTTAGATTAACTTCCCACATGATTCTGAGATGTCTGAAAGTTGTTTCATTACTGAGCACAGAAAGACAAAAAAGTTGATTTCACAGTGAATACAATGCTTTGACATAAAAGCAGTATACATTTCAATTTTACACCAAAGCACCTACTGCAAACCTAATGGAAACACCTTAGGTTAACTTTCCACATGATTGTGAGTAGTTTGAAAGTTGTTTCATGGCTGTAGACATCAACACAAAAAAGTTGTTATCTGAGTGCATGCAATGCTTAGACAATACAAATAGTATACATTTCAATTTTACACCAAAGCACCTACTGCAAACCTAATGGAAACACCTTAGGTTAACTTTCCACATGATTGTGAGTAGTTTGAAAGTTGTTTCATGGCTGTAGACATCAACACAAAAAAGTTGTTATCTGAGTGCATGCAATGCTTAGACAATACAAATAGTATACATTTCAATTTTACTCCGAAACACCTACTGCAAACCTAATGGAAACACCTTAGGTTAACTTTCCACATGATTGTGAGTAGTTTGAAAGTTGTTTCATGGCTGTAGACATCAACACAAAAAGGTTGTTATCTCAGTGCATGCAATGCTTAGACAATACAAATAGTATACATTTCAATTTTACACCAAAGCACTTACTGCAAACCTAATGGAAACACTTTAGGTTAACTTCCCACATGATTCTGAGATGTCTGAAAGTTGTTTCATACCTGTGCACATAAAGACAAAAAAGTTGATTTCACAGTGAATAGAATGCTTTGACATAAAAGTAGTATACATTTCAATTGTACTCAAAAGTCTTCACTGCAAACCTAATGCAAACACATTTGGTTAACTTACCAGATGAGTATGACTAGGTTTATAGTTGTTTCATGCCTCAGTTCATCAAGACAAAAAAGTTACTTTCTCAGTACTACTATGCTCTGACATTAAGGTAGTACACATCTGAATTTTACACCAAAGCACCTACTGCAAACCTAATGGAAACACCTTAGGTTAACTTTCCACATGATTGTGAGTAGTTTGAAAGTTGTTTCATGGCTGTAGACATCAACACAAAAAAGTTTTTATCTCAGTGCATGCAATGCTTAGGCAATACAAATAGTATACATTTCAATTTTACTCCAAAGCACTTACTGCAAACCTAATGGAAACACCTTAGGTTAACTTCCCACATGATTATGAGTAGTTTGAAAGTTGTGTCATGGCTGTACACATCAACACAAAAAAGTTGTTATCTCAGTGCATGCAATGCTTAGACAATACAAATAGTATACATTTCAATTTTACACCAAAGCACTTACTGCAAACCTAATGGAAACACCTTAGGTTAACTTCCCACATGATTATGAGTAATTTGAAAGTTGTTTCATGGCTGTACACATCAACACAAAAAAGTTGTTATCTCAGTGCATGCAATGCTTAGACAATACAAATAGTATACATTTCAATTTTACACCAAAGCACTTACTGCAAACCTAATGGAAACACTTTAGGTTAACTTTCCACATGATTATGAGTAGTTTGAAAGTTGTTTCATGGCTGTACACATCAACACAAAAAAGTTGCTATCTAAGTGCATGCAATGCTTAGACAATACAAATAGTATACATTTCAATTTTACACCAAAGCACTTACTGCAAACCTAATGGAAACAACTTAGATTAACTTCCCACATGATTCTGAGATGTCTGAAAGTTGTTTCATTACTGTGCACATAAAGACAAAAAAGTTGATTTCACAGTGAATAGAATGCTTTGACATAAAAGCAGTATACATTTCAATTTTACACCAAAGTACTTACTGCAAACCTAATGGAAACACCTTAGGTTAACTTCCCACATGATTATGAGTAGTTTGAAAGTTGTTTCATGGCTGTACACATCAACACAAGAAAGTTGTTATCTGAGAGCATGCAATGCTTAGACAATACAAATAGTATACATTTCAATTTTACACCAAAGCACTTACTGCAAACCTAATGGAAACACTTTAGGTTAACTTTCCACATGATTATGAGTAGTTTGAAAGTTGTTTCATGGCTGTACACATCAACACAAAAAAGTTGTTATCTGAGTGCATGCAATGCTTAGACAATACAAATAGTATACATTTCAATTTTACACCAAAGCACCTACTGCAAACCTAATGGAAACACCTTAAGTTAACTTTCCACATGATTGTGAGTAGTTTGAAAGTTGTTTCATGGCTGTAGACATCAACACAAAAAAGTTGTTATCTGAGTGCATCCAATGCTTAGACAATACAAATAGTATACATTTCAATTTTACACCAAAGCACTTACTGCAAACCTAATGGAAACACTTTAGGTTAACTTTCCACATGATTATGAGTAGTTTGAAAGTTGTTTCATGGCTGTAGACATCAACACAAAAAAGTTGTTATCTCAGTGCATGCAATGCTTAGACAATACAAATAGTATACATTTCAATTTTACTCCAAACCACTTACTGCAAACCTAATGGAAACACCTTAGGTTAACTTCCCACATGATTATGAGTAGTTTGAAAGTTGTTTCATGGCTGTACACATCAACACAAAAAAGTTGTTATCTGAGTGCATGCAATGCTTAGACAATACAAATAGTATACATTTCAATTTTACACCAAAGCACTTACTGCAAACCTAATGGAAACACTTTAGGTTAACTTTCCACATGATTATGAGTAGTTTGAAAGTTGTTTCATGGCTGTACACATCAACACAAAAAAGTTGTTATCTGAGTGCATGCAATGCTTAGACAATACAAATAGTATACATTTCAATTTTACACCAAAGCACCTACTGCAAACCTAATGGAAACACCTTAGGTTAACTTTCCACATGATTGTGAGTAGTTTGAAAGTTGTTTCATGGCTGTAGACATCAACACAAAAAAGTTGTTATCTGAGTGCATCCAATGCTTAGACAATACAAATAGTATACATTTCAATTTTACACCAAAGCACTTACTGCAAACCTAATGGAAACACTTTAGGTTAACTTTCCACATGATTATGAGTAGTTTGAAAGTTGTTTCATGGCTGTACACATCAAAACAAAAAAGTTGTTATCTGAGTGCATGCAATGCTTAGACAATACAAATAGTATACATTTCAATTTTACACCAAAGCACCTACTGCAAACCTAATGGAAACACCTTAGGTTAACTTTCCACATGATTGTGAGTAGTTTGAAAGTTGTTTCATGGCTGTACACATCAACACAAAAAAGTTGTTATCTGAGTGCATGCAATGCTTAGACAATACAAATAGTATACATTTCAATTTTACACCAAAGCACCTACTGCAAACCTAATGGAAACACCTTAGGTTAACTTTCCACATGATTGTGAGTAGTTTGAAAGTTGTTTCATGGCTGTACACATCAACACAAAAAAGTTGTTATCTGAGTGCATCCAATGCTTAGACAATACAAATAGTATACATTTCAATTTTACACCAAAGCACTTACTGCAAACCTAATGGAAACACTTTAGGTTAACTTTCCACATGATTATGAGTAGTTTGAAAGTTGTTTCATGGCTGTACACATCAACACAAAAAAGTTGCTATCTAAGTGCATGCAATGCTTAGACAATACAAATAGTATACATTTCAATTTTACACCAAAGCACTTACTGCAAACCTAATGGAAACAACTTAGATTAACTTCCCACATGATTCTGAGATGTCTGAAAGTTGTTTCATTACTGTGCACATAAAGACAAAAAAGTTGATTTCACAGTGAATAGAATGCTTTGACATAAAAGCAGTATACATTTCAATTTTACACCAAAGTACTTACTGCAAACCTAATGGAAACACCTTAGGTTAACTTCCCACATGATTATGAGTAGTTTGAAAGTTGTTTCATGGCTGTACACATCAACACAAGAAAGTTGTTATCTGAGAGCATGCAATGCTTAGACAATACAAATAGTATACATTTCAATTTTACACCAAAGCACTTACTGCAAACCTAATGGAAACACTTTAGGTTAACTTTCCACATGATTATGAGTAGTTTGAAAGTTGTTTCATGGCTGTACACATCAACACAAAAAAGTTGTTATCTGAGTGCATGCAATGCTTAGACAATACAAATAGTATACATTTCAATTTTACACCAAAGCACCTACTGCAAACCTAATGGAAACACCTTAAGTTAACTTTCCACATGATTGTGAGTAGTTTGAAAGTTGTTTCATGGCTGTAGACATCAACACAAAAAAGTTGTTATCTGAGTGCATCCAATGCTTAGACAATACAAATAGTATACATTTCAATTTTACACCAAAGCACTTACTGCAAACCTAATGGAAACACTTTAGGTTAACTTTCCACATGATTATGAGTAGTTTGAAAGTTGTTTCATGGCTGTAGACATCAACACAAAAAAGTTGTTATCTGAGTGCATCCAATGCTTAGACAATACAAATAGTATACATTTCAATTTTACTCCAAACCACTTACTGCAAACCTAATGGAAACACCTTAGGTTAACTTCCCACATGATTATGAGTAGTTTGAAAGTTGTTTCATGGCTGTACACATCAACACAAAAAAGTTGTTATCTGAGTGCATGCAATGCTTAGACAATACAAATAGTATACATTTCAATTTTACACCAAAGCACTTACTGCAAACCTAATGGAAACACTTTAGGTTAACTTTCCACATGATTATGAGTAGTTTGAAAGTTGTTTCATGGCTGTACACATCAACACAAAAAAGTTGTTATCTGAGTGCATGCAATGCTTAGACAATACAAATAGTATACATTTCAATTTTACACCAAAGCACCTACTGCAAACCTAATGGAAACACCTTAGGTTAACTTTCCACATGATTGTGAGTAGTTTGAAAGTTGTTTCATGGCTGTAGACATCAACACAAAAAAGTTGTTATCTGAGTGCATCCAATGCTTAGACAATACAAATAGTATACATTTCAATTTTACACCAAAGCACTTACTGCAAACCTAATGGAAACACTTTAGGTTAACTTTCCACATGATTATGAGTAGTTTGAAAGTTGTTTCATGGCTGTACACATCAAAACAAAAAAGTTGTTATCTGAGTGCATGCAATGCTTAGACAATACAAATAGTATACATTTCAATTTTACACCAAAGCACCTACTGCAAACCTAATGGAAACACCTTAGGTTAACTTTCCACATGATTGTGAGTAGTTTGAAAGTTGTTTCATGGCTGTAGACATCAACACAAAAAAGTTGTTATCTCAGTGCATGCAATGCTTAGACAATACAAATAGTATACATTTCAATTTTACTCCAAACCACTTACTGCAAACCTAATGGAAACACCTTAGGTTAACTTCCCACATGATTATGAGTAGTTTGAAAGTTGTTTCATGGCTGTACACATCAACACAAAAAAGTTGTTATCTGAGTGCATGCAATGCTTAGACAATACAAATAGTATACATTTCAATTTTACACCAAAGCACCTACTGCAAACCTAATGGAAACACCTTAGGTTAACTTTCCACATGATTGTGAGTAGTTTGAAAGTTGTTTCATGGCTGCAGACATCAACACAAAAAAGTTGTTATCTGAGTGCATCCAATGCTTAGACAATACAAATAGTATACATTTCAATTTTACACCAAAGCACCTACTGCAAACCTAATGGAAACACCTTAGGTTAACTTTCCACATGATTGTGAGTAGTTTGAAAGTTGTTTCATGGCTGTACACATCAACACAAAAAAGTTGTTATCTGAGTGCATCCAATGCTTAGACAATACAAATAGTATACATTTCAATTTTACACCAAAGCACTTACTGCAAACCTAATGGAAACACTTTAGGTTAACTTTCCACATGATTATGAGTAGTTTGAAAGTTGTTTCATGGCTGTACACATCAACACAAAAAAGTTGCTATCTAAGTGCATGCAATGCTTAGACAATACAAATAGTATACATTTCAATTTTACACCAAAGCACTTACTGCAAACCTAATGGAAACAACTTAGATTAACTTCCCACATGATTCTGAGATGTCTGAAAGTTGTTTCATTACTGTGCACATAAAGACAAAAAAGTTGATTTCACAGTGAATAGAATGCTTTGACATAAAAGCAGTATACATTTCAATTTTACACCAAAGTACTTACTGCAAACCTAATGGAAACACCTTAGGTTAACTTCCCACATGATTATGAGTAGTTTGAAAGTTGTTTCATGGCTGTACACATCAACACAAGAAAGTTGTTATCTGAGAGCATGCAATGCTTAGACAATACAAATAGTATACATTTCAATTTTACACCAAAGCACTTACTGCAAACCTAATGGAAACACTTTAGGTTAACTTTCCACATGATTATGAGTAGTTTGAAAGTTGTTTCATGGCTGTACACATCAACACAAAAAAGTTGTTATCTGAGTGCATGCAATGCTTAGACAATACAAATAGTATACATTTCAATTTTACACCAAAGCACCTACTGCAAACCTAATGGAAACACCTTAAGTTAACTTTCCACATGATTGTGAGTAGTTTGAAAGTTGTTTCATGGCTGTAGACATCAACACAAAAAAGTTGTTATCTGAGTGCATCCAATGCTTAGACAATACAAATAGTATACATTTCAATTTTACACCAAAGCACTTACTGCAAACCTAATGGAAACACTTTAGGTTAACTTTCCACATGATTATGAGTAGTTTGAAAGTTGTTTCATGGCTGTAGACATCAACACAAAAAAGTTGTTATCTGAGTGCATCCAATGCTTAGACAATACAAATAGTATACATTTCAATTTTACTCCAAACCACTTACTGCAAACCTAATGGAAACACCTTAGGTTAACTTCCCACATGATTATGAGTAGTTTGAAAGTTGTTTCATGGCTGTACACATCAACACAAAAAAGTTGTTATCTGAGTGCATGCAATGCTTAGACAATACAAATAGTATACATTTCAATTTTACACCAAAGCACTTACTGCAAACCTAATGGAAACACTTTAGGTTAACTTTCCACATGATTATGAGTAGTTTGAAAGTTGTTTCATGGCTGTACACATCAACACAAAAAAGTTGTTATCTGAGTGCATGCAATGCTTAGACAATACAAATAGTATACATTTCAATTTTACACCAAAGCACCTACTGCAAACCTAATGGAAACACCTTAGGTTAACTTTCCACATGATTGTGAGTAGTTTGAAAGTTGTTTCATGGCTGTAGACATCAACACAAAAAAGTTGTTATCTGAGTGCATCCAATGCTTAGACAATACAAATAGTATACATTTCAATTTTACACCAAAGCACTTACTGCAAACCTAATGGAAACACTTTAGGTTAACTTTCCACATGATTATGAGTAGTTTGAAAGTTGTTTCATGGCTGTACACATCAAAACAAAAAAGTTGTTATCTGAGTGCATGCAATGCTTAGACAATACAAATAGTATACATTTCAATTTTACACCAAAGCACCTACTGCAAACCTAATGGAAACACCTTAGGTTAACTTTCCACATGATTGTGAGTAGTTTGAAAGTTGTTTCATGGCTGTAGACATCAACACAAAAAAGTTGTTATCTCAGGCATGCAATGCTTAGACAATACAAATAGTATACATTTCAATTTTACTCCAAACCACTTACTGCAAACCTAATGGAAACACCTTAGGTTAACTTCCCACATGATTATGAGTAGTTTGAAAGTTGTTTCATGGCTGTACACATCAACACAAAAAAGTTGTTATCTGAGTGCATGCAATGCTTAGACAATACAAATAGTATACATTTCAATTTTACACCCAAAGCACCTACTGCAAACCTAATGGAAAACACCTTAGGTTAACTTTCCACATGATTGTGAGTAGTTTGAAAGTTGTTTCATGGCTGCAGACATCAACACAAAAAAGTTGTTATCTGAGTGCATCCAATGCTTAGACAATACAAATAGTATACATTTCAATTTTACACCAAAGCACTTACTGCAAACCTAATGGAAACACTTTAGGTTAACTTTCCACATGATTATGAGTAGTTTGAAAGTTGTTTCATGGCTGTACACATCAAAACAAAAAAGTTGTTATCTGAGTGCATGCAATGCTTAGACAATACAAATAGTATACATTTCAATTTTACACCAAAGCACTTACTGCAAACCTAATGGAAACACCTTAGGTTAACTTCCCACATGATTATGAGTAGTTTGAAAGTTGTTTCATGGCTGTACACATCAAAACAAAAAAGTTGTTATCTGAGTGCATGCAATGCTTAGACAATACAAATAGTATACATTTCAATTTTACTCCAAACCACTTACTGCAAACCTAATGGAAACACTTTAGGTTAACTTTCCACATGATTATGAGTAGTTTGAAAGTTGTTTCATGGCTGTAGACATCAACACAAAAAAGTTGTTATCTCAGTGCATGCAATGCTTAGACAATACAAATAGTATACATTTCAATTTTTACTCCAAACCACTTACTGCAAACCTAATGGAAACACCTTAGGTTAACTTCCCACATGATTATGAGTAGTTTGAAAGTTGTTTCATGGCTGTACACATCAACACAAAAAAGTTGTTATCTGAGTGCATGCAATGCTTAGACAATACAAATAGTATACATTTCAATTTTACACCAAAGCACTTACTGCAAACCTAATGGAAACACTTTAGGTTAACTTTCCACATGATTATGAGTAGTTCGAAAGTTGTTTCATGGCTGTACACATCAACACAAAAAAGTTGTTATCTGAGTGCATGCAATGCTTAGACAATACAAATAGTATACATTTCAATTTTTACACCAAAGCACCTACTGCAAACCTAATGGAAACACCTTAGGTTAACTTTCCACATGATTGTGAGTAGTTTGAAAGTTGTTTCATGGCTGTAGACATCAACACAAAAAAGTTGTTATCTGAGTGCATCCAATGCTTAGACAATACAAATAGTATACATTTCAATTTTACACCAAATCACTTACTGCAAACCTAATGGAAACACTTTAGGTTAACTTTCCACATGATTATGAGTAGTTTGAAAGTTGTTTCATGGCTGTACACATCAAAACAAAAAAGTTGTTATCTGAGTGCATGCAATGCTTAGACAATACAAATAGTATACATTTCAATTTTACACCAAAGCACCTACTGCAAACCTAATGGAAACACCTTAGGTTAACTTTCCACATGATTGTGAGTAGTTTGAAAGTTGTTTCATAGCTGTAGACATCAACACAAAAAAGTTGTTATCTGAGTGCATCCAATGCTTAGACAATACAAATAGTATACATTTCAATTTTACACCAAAGCACTTACTGCAAACCTAATGGAAACACCTTAGGTTAACTTCCCACATGATTATGAGTAGTTTGAAAGTTGTTTCATGGCTGTACACATCAACACAAAAAAAGTTGTTATCTGAGTGCATGCAATGCTTAGACAATACAAATAGTATACATTTCAATTTTACACCAAAGCACCTACTGCAAACCTAATGGAAACACCTTAGGTTAACTTTCCACATGATTGTGAGTAGTTTGAAAGTTGTTTCATGGCTGCAGACATCAACACAAAAAAGTTGTTATCTGAGTGCATCCAATGCTTAGACAATACAAATAGTATACATTTCAATTTTACACCAAAGCACTTACTGCAAACCTAATGGAAACACTTTAGGTTAACTTTCCACATGATTATGAGTAGTTTGAAAGTTGTTTCATGGCTGTACACATCAAAACAAAAAAAGTTGTTATCTGAGTGCATGCAATGCTTAGACAATACAAATAGTATACATTTCAATTTTACACCAAAGCACTTACTGCAAACCTAATGGAAACACCTTAGGTTAACTTCCCACATGATTATGAGTAGTTTGAAAGTTGTTTCATGGCTGTACACATCAAAACAAAAAAGTTGTTATCTGAGTGCATGCAATGCTTAGACAATACAAATAGTATACATTTCAATTTTACTCCAAACCACTTACTGCAAACCTAATGGAAACACTTTAGGTTAACTTTCCACATGATTATGAGTAGTTTGAAAGTTGTTTCATGGCTGTAGACATCAACACAAAGAAGTTGTTATCTCAGTGCATGCAATGCTTAGACAATACAAATAGTATACATTTCAATTTTACTCCAAACCACTTACTGCCAAACCTAATGGAAACACCTTAGGTTAACTTCCCACATGATTATGAGTAGTTTGAAAGTTGTTTCATGGCTGTACACATCAACACAAAAAAGTTGTTATCTGAGAGTGCATGCAATGCTTAGACAATACAAATAGTATACATTTCAATTTTACACCAAAGCACCTACTGCAAACCTAATGGAAACACCTTAGGTTAACTTTCCACATGATTGTGAGTAGTTTGAAAGTTGTTTCATGGCTGTAGACATCAACACAAAAAAGTTGTTATCTGAGTGCATCCAATGCTTAGACAATACAAATAGTATACATTTCAATTTTACACCAAAGCACTTACTGCAAACCTAATGGAAACACCTTAGGTTAACTTCCCACATGATTATGAGTAGTTTGAAAGTTGTTTCATGGCTGTACACATCAAAACAAAAAAGTTGTTATCTGAGTGCATGCAATGCTTAGACAATACAAATAGTATACATTTCAATTTTACTCCAAACCACTTACTGCAAACCTAATGGAAACACCTTAGGTTAACTTCCCACATGATTATGAGTAGTTTGAAAGTTGTTTCATGGCTGTACACATCAACACAAAAAAGTTGTTATCTGAGTGCATGCAATGCTTACACAATACAAATAGTATACATTTCAATTTTACACCAAAGCACCTACTGCAAACCTAATGGAAACACCTTAGGTTAACTTTCCACATGATTGTGAGTAGTTTGAAAGTTGTTTCATGGCTGCAGACATCAACACAAAAAAGTTGTTATCTGAGTGCATCCAATGCTTAGACAATACAAATAGTATACATTTCAATTTTACACCAAAGCACTTACTGCAAACCTAATGGAAACACTTTAGGTTAACTTTCGACATGATTATGAGTAGTTTGAAAGTTGTTTCATGGCTGTACACATCAAAACAAAAAAGTTGTTATCTGAGTGCATGCAATGCTTAGACAATACAAATAGTATACATTTCAATTTTACACCAAAGCACTTACTGCAAACCTAATGGAAACACCTTAGGTTAACTTCCCACATGATTATGAGTAGTTTGAAAGTTGTTTCATGGCTGTACACATCAAAACAAAAAAGTTGTTATCTGAGTGCATGCAATGCTTAGACAATACAAATAGTATACATTTCAATTTTACTCCAAACCACTTACTGCAAACCTAATGGAAACACTTTAGGTTAACTTTCCACATGATTATGAGTAGTTTGAAAGTTGTTTCATGGCTGTAGACATCAACACAAAAAAGTTGTTATCTCAGTGCATGCAATGCTTAGACAATACAAATAGTATACATTTCAATTTTACTCCAAACCACTTACTGCAAAACCTAATGGAAAACACCTTAGGTTAACTTCCCCACATGATTATGAGTAGTTTGAAAGTTGTTTCATGGCTGTACACATCAACACAAAAAAGTTGTTATCTGAGTGCATGCAATGCTTAGACAATACAAATAGTATACATTTCAATTTTACACCAAAGCACTTACTGCAAACCTAATGGAAACACTTTAGGTTAACTTTCCACATGATTATGAGTAGTTCGAAAGTTGTTTCATGGCTGTACACATCAACACAAAAAAGTTGTTATCTGAGTGCATGCAATGCTTAGACAATACAAATAGTATACATTTCAATTTTACACCAAAGCACCTACTGCAAACCTAATGGAAACACCTTAGGTTAACTTTCCACATGATTGTGAGTAGTTTGAAAGTTGTTTCATGGCTGTAGACATCAACACAAAAAAGTTGTTAACTGAGTGCATCCAATGCTTAGACAATACAAATAGTATACATTTCAATTTTACACCAAAGCACTTACTGCAAACCTAATGGAAACACTTTAGGTTAACTTTCCACATGATTATGAGTAGTTTGAAAGTTGTTTCATGGCTGTACACATCAAAACAAAAAAGTTGTTATCTGAGTGCATGCAATGCTTAGACAATACAAATAGTATACATTTCAATTTTACACCAAAGCACCTACTGCAAACCTAATGGAAACACCTTAGGTTAACTTTCCACATGATTGTGAGTAGTTTGAAAGTTGCTTCATGGCTGTAGACATCAACACAAAAAAGTTTTTATCTCAGTGCATGCAATGCTTAGGCAATACAAATAGTATACATTTCAATTTTACTCCAAAGCACTTACTGCAAACCTAATGGAAACACCTTAGGTTAACTTCCCACATGATTATGAGTGGTTTGAAAGTTGTGTCATGGCTGTACACATCAACACAAAAAAGTTGTTATCTCAGTGCATGCAATGCTTAGACAATACAAATAGTATACATTTCAATTTTACACCAAAGCACTTACTGCAAACCTAATGGAAACACCTTAGGTTAACTTCCCACATGATTATGAGTAGTTTGAAAGTTGTTTCATGGCTGTACACATCAACACAAAAAAGTTGTTATCTCAGTGCATGCAATGCTTAGACAATACAAATAGTATACATTTCAATTTTACACCAAAGCACTTACTGCAAACCTAATGGAAACACTTTAGGTTAACTTTCCACATGATTATGAGTAGTTTGAAAGTTGTTTCATGGCTGTACACATCAACACAAAAAAGTTGCTATCTAAGTCCATGCAATGCTTAGACAATACAAATAGTATACATTTCAATTTTACACCAAAGCACTTACTGCAAACCTAATGGAAACAACTTAGATTAACTTCCCACATGATTCTGAGATGTCTGAAAGTTGTTTCATTACTGTGCACATAAAGACAAAAAAGTTGATTTCACAGTGAATAGAATGCTTTGACATAAAAGCAGTATACATTTCAATTTTACACCAAAGTACTTACTGCAAACCTAATGGAAACACCTTAGGTTAACTTCCCACATGATTATGAGTAGTTTGAAAGTTGTTTCATGGCTGTACACATCAACACAAGAAAGTTGTTATCTGAGAGCATGCAATGCTTAGACAATACAAATAGTATACATTTCAATTTTACACCAAAGCACTTACTGCAAACCTAATGGAAACACTTTAGGTTAACTTTCCACATGATTATGAGTAGTTTGAAAGTTGTTTCATGGCTGTACACATCAACACAAAAAAGTTGTTATCTGAGTGCATGCAATGCTTAGACAATACAAATAGTATACATTTCAATTTTACACCAAAGCACCTACTGCAAACCTAATGGAAACACCTTAAGTTAACTTTCCACATGATTGTGAGTAGTTTGAAAGTTGTTTCATGGCTGTAGACATCAACGCAAAAAAGTTGTTATCTGAGTGCATCCAATGCTTAGACAATACAAATAGTATACATTTCAATTTTACACCAATGCACTTACTGCAAACCTAATGGAAACACTTTAGGTTAACTTTCCACATGATTATGAGTAGTTTGAAAGTTGTTTCATGGCTGTAGACATCAACACAAAAAAGTTGTTATCTCAGTGCATGCAATGCTTAGACAATACAAATAGTATACATTTCAATTTTACTCCAAACCACTTACTGCAAACCTAATGGAAACACTTTAGGTTAACTTTCCACATGATTATGAGTAGTTTGAAAGTTGTTTCATGGCTGTACACATCAACACAAAAAAGTTGTTATCTGAGTGCATGCAATGCTTAGACAATACAAATAGTATACATTTCAATTTTACACCAAAGCACCTACTGCAAACCTAATGGAAACACCTTAGGTTAACTTTCCACATGATTGTGAGTAGTTTGAAAGTTGTTCCATGGCTGTAGACATCAACACAAAAAAGTTGTTCTCTGAGTGCATCCAATGCTTAGACAATACAAATAGTATACATTTCAATTTTACACCAAAGCACTTACTGCAAACCTAATGGAAACACTTTAGGTTAACTTTCCACATGATTATGAGTAGTTTGAAAGTTGTTTCATGGCTGTACACATCAAAACAAAAAAGTTGTTATCTGAGTGCATGCAATGCTTAGACAATACAAATAGTATACATTTCAATTTTACACCAAAGCACCTACTGCAAACCTAATGGAAACACCTTAGGTTAACTTTCCACATGATTGTGAGTAGTTTGAAAGTTGTTTCATGGCTGTAGACATCAACACAAAAAAGTTGTTATCTCAGTGCATGCAATGCTTGGACAATACAAATAGTATACATTTCAATTTTACTCCAAACCACTTACTGCAAACCTAATGGAAACACCTTAGGTTAACTTCCCACATGATTATGAGTAGTTTGAAAGTTGTTTCATGGCTGTACACATCAACACAAAAAAGTTGTTATCTGAGTGCATGCAATGCTTAGACAATACAAATAGTATACATTTCAATTTTACACCAAAGCACCTACTGCAAACCTAATGGAAACACCTTAGGTTAACTTTCCACATGATTGTGAGTAGTTTGAAAGTTGTTTCATGGCTGTACACATCAACACAAAAAAGTTGTTATCTGAGTGCATCCAATGCTTAGACAATACAAATAGTATACATTTCAATTTTACACCAAAGCACTTACTGCAAACCTAAT
Source organism: Mobula birostris (assembly GCF_030028105.1). NCBI lineage: Eukaryota > Metazoa > Chordata > Chondrichthyes > Myliobatiformes > Myliobatidae > Mobula > Mobula birostris. The sequence goes on along the minus strand of NW_027276488.1, from coordinate 247,105 downwards.
GGAAACACTTTAGGTTAACTTTCCACATGATTATGAGTAGTTTGAAAGTTGTTTCATGGCTGTACACATCAACACAAAAAAGTTGCTATCTAAGTGCATGCAATGCTTAGACAATACAAATAGTATACATTTCAATTTTACACCAAAGCACTTACTGCAAACCTAATGGAAACAACTTAGATTAACTTCCCACATGATTCTGAGATGTCTGAAAGTTGTTTCATTACTGTGCACATAAAGACAAAAAAGTTGATTTCACAGTGAATAGAATGCTTTGACATAAAAGCAGTATACATTTCAATTTTACACCAAAGTACTTACTGCAAACCTAATGGAAACACCTTAGGTTAACTTCCCACATGATTATGAGTAGTTTGAAAGTTGTTTCATGGCTGTACACATCAACACAAGAAAGTTGTTATCTGAGAGCATGCAATGCTTAGACAATACAAATAGTATACATTTCAATTTTACACCAAAGCACTTACTGCAAACCTAATGGAAACACTTTAGGTTAACTTTCCACATGATTATGAGTAGTTTGAAAGTTGTTTCATGGCTGTACACATCAACACAAAAAAGTTGTTATCTGAGTGCATGCAATGCTTAGACAATACAAATAGTATACATTTCAATTTTACACCAAAGCACCTACTGCAAACCTAATGGAAACACCTTAAGTTAACTTTCCACATGATTGTGAGTAGTTTGAAAGTTGTTTCATGGCTGTAGACATCAACACAAAAAAGTTGTTATCTGAGTGCATCCAATGCTTAGACAATACAAATAGTATACATTTCAATTTTACACCAAAGCACTTACTGCAAACCTAATGGAAACACTTTAGGTTAACTTTCCACATGATTATGAGTAGTTTGAAAGTTGTTTCATGGCTGTAGACATCAACACAAAAAAGTTGTTATCTCAGTGCATGCAATGCTTAGACAATACAAATAGTATACATTTCAATTTTACTCCAAACCACTTACTGCAAACCTAATGGAAACACTTTAGGTTAACTTTCCACATGATTATGAGTAGTTTGAAAGTTGTTTCATGGCTGTACACATCAACACAAAAAAGTTGTTATCTGAGTGCATGCAATGCTTAGACAATACAAATAGTATACATTTCAATTTTACACCAAAGCACCTACTGCAAACCTAATGGAAACACCTTAGGTTAACTTTCCACATGATTGTGAGTAGTGTGAAAGTTGTTCCATGGCTGTAGACATCAACACAAAAAAGTTGTTCTCTGAGTGCATCCAATGCTTAGACAATACAAATAGTATACATTTCAATTTTACACCAAAGCACTTACTGCAAACCTAATGGAAACACTTTAGGTTAACTTTCCACATGATTATGAGTAGTTTGAAAGTTGTTTCATGGCTGTACACATCAAAACAAAAAAGTTGTTATCTGAGTGCATGCAATGCTTAGACAATACAAATAGTATACATTTCAATTTTACACCAAAGCACCTACTGCAAACCTAATGGAAACACCTTAGGTTAACTTTCCACATGATTGTGAGTAGTTTGAAAGTTGTTTCATGGCTGTAGACATCAACACAAAAAAGTTGTTATCTCAGTGCATGCAATGCTTGGACAATACAAATAGTATACATTTCAATTTTACTCCAAACCACTTACTGCAAACCTAATGGAAACACCTTAGGTTAACTTCCCACATGATTATGAGTAGTTTGAAAGTTGTTTCATGGCTGTACACATCAACACAAAAAAGTTGTTATCTGAGTGCATGCAATGCTTAGACAATACAAATAGTATACATTTCAATTTTACACCAAAGCACCTACTGCAAACCTAATGGAAACACCTTAGGTTAACTTTCCACATGATTGTGAGTAGTTTGAAAGTTGTTTCATGGCTGTACACATCAACACAAAAAAGTTGTTATCTGAGTGCATCCAATGCTTAGACAATACAAATAGTATACATTTCAATTTTACACCAAAGCACTTACTGCAAACCTAATGGAAACACTTTAGGTTAACTTTCCACATGATTATGAGTAGTTTGAAAGTTGTTTCATGGCTGTACACATCAACACAAAAAAGTTGCTATCTAAGTGCATGCAATGCTTAGACAATACAAATAGTATACATTTCAATTTTACACCAAAGCACTTACTGCAAACCTAATGGAAACAACTTAGATTAACTTCCCACATGATTCTGAGATGTCTGAAAGTTGTTTCATTACTGTGCACATAAAGACAAAAAAGTTGATTTCACAGTGAATAGAATGCTTTGACATAAAAGCAGTATACATTTCAATTTTACACCAAAGTACTTACTGCAAACCTAATGGAAACACCTTAGGTTAACTTCCCACATGATTATGAGTAGTTTGAAAGTTGTTTCATGGCTGTACACATCAACACAAGAAAGTTGTTATCTGAGAGCATGCAATGCTTAGACAATACAAATAGTATACATTTCAATTTTACACCAAAGCACTTACTGCAAACCTAATGGAAACACTTTAGGTTAACTTTCCACATGATTATGAGTAGTTTGAAAGTTGTTTCATGGCTGTACACATCAACACAAAAAAGTTGTTATCTGAGTGCATGCAATGCTTAGACAATACAAATAGTATACATTTCAATTTTACACCAAAGCACCTACTGCAAACCTAATGGAAACACCTTAAGTTAACTTTCCACATGATTGTGAGTAGTTTGAAAGTTGTTTCATGGCTGTAGACATCAACACAAAAAAGTTGTTATCTGAGTGCATCCAATGCTTAGACAATACAAATAGTATACATATCAATTTTACACCAAAGCACTTACTGCAAACCTAATGGAAACACTTTAGGTTAACTTTCCACATGATTATGAGTAGTTTGAAAGTTGTTTCATGGCTGTAGACATCAACACAAAAAAGTTGTTATCTCAGTGCATGCAATGCTTAGACAATACAAATAGTATACATTTCAATTTACTCCAAACCACTTACTGCAAACCTAAAGGAAACACCTTAGGTTAACTTCCCACATGATTATGAGTAGTTTGAAAGTTGTTTCATGGCTGTACACATCAACACAAAAAAGTTGTTATCTGAGTGCATGCAATGCTTAGACAATACAAATAGTATACATTTCAATTTTTACACCAAAGCACTTACTGCAAACCTAATGGAAACACTTTAGGTTAACTTTCCACATGATTATGAGTAGTTTTGAAAGTTGTTTCATGGCTGTACACATCAACACAAAAAAGTTGTTATCTGAGTGCATGCAATGCTTAGACAATACAAATAGTATACATTTCAATTTTACACCAAAGCACCTACTGCAAACCTAATGGAAACACCTTAGGTTAACTTTCCACATGATTGTGAGTAGTTTGAAAGTTGTTTCATGGCTGTAGACATCAACACAAAAAAGTTGTTATCTGAGTGCATCCAATGCTTAGACAATACAAATAGTATACATTTCAATTTTACACCTAAGCACCTACTGCAAACCTAATGGAAACACCTTAGGTTAACTTTCCACATGATTATGAGTAGTTTGAAAGTTGTTTCATGGCTGTACACATCAACACAAAAAAGTTGTTATCTCAGTGCATGCAATGCTTAGACAATACAAATAGTATACATTTCAATTTTACACCAAAGCACTTACTGCAACCCTAATGGAAACACTTTAGGTTAACTTTCCACATGATTATGAGTAGTTTGAAAGTTGTTTCATGGGTGTACACATCAACACAAAAAAGTTGCTATCTAAGTGCATGCAATGCTTAGACAATACAAATAGTATACATTTCAATTTTACACCAAAGCACTTACTGCAAACCTAATGGAAACAACTTAGATTAACTTCCCACATGATTCTTGAGATGTCTGAAAGTTGTTTCATTACTGTGCACATAAAGACAAAAAAGTTGATTTCACAGTGAATAGAATGCTTTGACATAAAAGCAGTATACATTTCAATTTTACACCAAAGCACCTACTGCAAACCTAAGGAAACACCTTAGGTTAACTTCCCACATGATTATGAGTAGTTTGAAAGTTGTTTCATGGCTGTACACATCAACACAAGAAAGTTGTTATCTGAGAGCATGCAATGCTTAGACAATACAAATAGTATACATTTCAATTTTACACCAAAGCACTTACTGCAAACCTAATGGAAAACACTTTAGGTTAACTTTCCACATGATTATGAGTAGTTTGAAAGTTGTTTCATGGCTGTACACATCAACACAAAAAAGTTGTTATCTGAGTGCATGCAATGCTTAGACAATACAAATAGTATACATTTCAATTTTACACCAAAGCACCTACTGCAAACCTAATGGAAACACCTTAAGTTAACTTTCCACATGATTGTGAGTAGTTTGAAAGTTGTTTCATGGCTGTAGACATCAACACAAAAAAGTTGTTATCTGAGTGCATGCAATGCTTAGACAATACAAATAGTATACATTTCAATTTTACACCAAAGCACTTACTGCAACCCTAATGGAAACACTTTAGGTTAACTTTCCACATGATTATGAGTAGTTTGAAAGTTGTTTCATGGCTGTACACATCAACACAAAAAAGTTGCTATCTAAGTGCATGCAATGCTTAGACAATACAAATAGTATACATTTCAATTTTACACCAAAGCACTTACTGCAAACCTAATGGAAACAACTTAGATTAACTTCCCACATGATTCTGAGATGTCTGAAAGTTGTTTCATTACTGTGCACATAAAGACAAAAAAGTTGATTTCACAGTGAATAGAATGCTTTGACATAAAAGCAGTATACATTTCAATTTTACACCAAAGCACCTACTGCAAACCTAATGGAAACACCTTAGGTTAACTTCCCACATGATTATGAGTAGTTTGAAAGTTGTTTCATGGCTGTACACATCAACACAAGAAAGTTGTTATCTGAGAGCATGCAATGCTTAGACAATACAAATAGTATACATTTCAATTTTACACCAAAGCACTTACTGCAAACCTAATGGAAACACTTTAGGTTACTTTCCACATGATTATGAGTAGTTTGAAAGTTGTTTCATGGCTGTACACATCAACACAAAAAAGTTGTTATCTGAGTGCATGCAATGCTTAGACAATACAAATAGTATACATTTCAATTTTACACCAAAGCACCTACTGCAAACCTAATGGAAACACCTTAAGTTAACTTTCCACATGATTGTGAGTAGTTTGAAAGTTGTTTCATGGCTGTAGACATCAACACAAAAAAGTTGTTATCTGAGTGCATCCAATGCTTAGACAATACAAATAGTATACATTTCAATTTTACACCAAAGCACTTACTGCAAACCTAATGGAAACACTTTAGGTTAACTTTCCACATGATTGTGAGTAGTTTGAAAGTTGTTCCATGGCTGTAGACATCAACACAAAAAAGTTGTTCTCTGAGTGCATCCAATGCTTAGACAATACAAATAGTATACATTTCAATTTTACACCAAAGCACTTACTGCAAACCTAATGGAAACACTTTAGGTTAACTTTCCACATGATTATGAGTAGTTTGAAAGTTGTTTCATGGCTGTACACATCAACACAAAAAAGTTGTTATCTGAGTGCATGCAATGCTTAGACAATACAAATAGTATACATTTCAATTTTACACCAAAGCACCTACTGCAAACCTAATGGAAACACCTTAAGTTAACTTTCCACATGATTGTGAGTAGTTTGAAAGTTGTTTCATGGCTGTAGACATCAACACAAAAAAGTTGTTATCTGAGTGCATCCAATGCTTAGACAATACAAATAGTATACATTTCAATTTTACACCAAAGCACTTACTGCAAACCTAATGGAAACACTTTAGGTTAACTTTCCACATGATTGTGAGTAGTTTGAAAGTTGTTCCATGGCTGTAGACATCAACACAAAAAGTTGTTCTCTGAGTGCATCCAATGCTTAGACAATACAAATAGTATACATTTCAATTTTACACCAAAGCACTTACTGCAAACCTAATGGAAACACTTTAGGTTAACTTTCCACATGATTATGAGTAGTTTGAAAGTTGTTTCATGGCTGTACACATCAAAACAAAAAAGTTGTTATCTGAGTGCATGCAATGCTTAGACAATACAAATAGTATACATTTCAATTTTACACCAAAGCACCTACTGCAAACCTAATGGAAACACCTTAGGTTAACTTTCCACATGATTGTGAGTAGTTTGAAAGTTGTTTCATGGCTGTAGACATCAACACAAAAAAGTTGTTATCTCAGTGCATGCAATGCTTGGACAATACAAATAGTATACATTTCAATTTTACTCCAAACCACTTACTGCAAACCTAATGGAAACACCTTAGGTTAACTTCCCACATGATTATGAGTAGTTTGAAAGTTGTTTCATGGCTGTACACATCAACACAAAAAAGTTGTTATCTGAGTGCATGCAATGCTTAGACAATACAAATAGTATACATTTCAATTTTACACCAAAGCACCTACTGCAAACCTAATGGAAACACCTTAGGTTAACTTTCCACATGATTGTGAGTAGTTTGAAAGTTGTTTCATGGCTGTACACATCAACACAAAAAAGTTGTTATCTGAGTGCATCCAATGCTTAGACAATACAAATAGTATACATTTCAATTTTACACCAAAGCACTTACTGCAAACCTAATGGAAACACTTTAGGTTAACTTTCCACATGATTATGAGTAGTTTGAAAGTTGTTTCATGGCTGTACACATCAACACAAAAAAGTTGCTATCTAAGTGCATGCAATGCTTAGACAATACAAATAGTATACATTTCAATTTTACACCAAAGCACCTACTGCAAACCTAATGGAAACACCTTAGGTTAACTTTCCACATGATTGTGAGTAGTTTGAAAGTTGTTTCATGGCTGTAGACATCAACACAAAAAAGTTGTTATCTGAGTGCATCCAATGCTTAGACAATACAAATAGTATACATTTCAATTTTACACCTAAGCACCTACTGCAAACCTAATGGAAACACCTTAGGTTAACTTTCCACATGATTATGAGTAGTTTGAAAGTTGTTTCATGGCTGTACACATCAACACAAAAAAGTTGTTATCTCAGTGCATGCAATGCTTAGACAATACAAATAGTATACATTTCAATTTTACACCAAAGCACTTACTGCAACCCTAATGGAAACACTTTAGGTTAACTTTCCACATGATTATGAGTAGTTTGAAAGTTGTTTCATGGGTGTACACATCAACACAAAAAAGTTGCTATCTAAGTGCATGCAATGCTTAGACAATACAAATAGTATACATTTCAATTTTACACCAAAGCACTTACTGCAAACCTAATGGAAACAACTTAGATTAACTTCCCACATGATTCTGAGATGTCTGAAAGTTGTTTCATTACTGTGCACATAAAGACAAAAAAGTTGATTTCACAGTGAATAGAATGCTTTGACATAAAAGCAGTATACATTTCAATTTTACACCAAAGCACCTACTGCAAACCTAATGGAAACACCTTAGGTTAACTTCCCACATGATTATGAGTAGTTTGAAAGTTGTTTCATGGCTGTACACATCAACACAAGAAAGTTGTTATCTGAGAGCATGCAATGCTTAGACAATACAAATAGTATACATTTCAATTTTACACCAAAGCACTTACTGCAAACCTAATGGAAACACTTTAGGTTAACTTTCCACATGATTATGAGTAGTTTGAAAGTTGTTTCATGGCTGTACACATCAACACAAAAAAGTTGTTATCTGAGTGCATGCAATGCTTAGACAATACAAATAGTATACATTTCAATTTTACACCAAAGCACCTACTGCAAACCTAATGGAAACACCTTAAGTTAACTTTCCACATGATTGTGAGTAGTTTGAAAGTTGTTTCATGGCTGTAGACATCAACACAAAAAAGTTGTTCTCTGAGTGCATCCAATGCTTAGACAATACAAATAGTATACATTTCAATTTTACACCAAAGCACTTACTGCAAACCTAATGGAAACACTTTAGGTTAACTTTCCACATGATTATGAGTAGTTTGAAAGTTGTTTCATGGCTGTACACATCAACACAAAAAAGTTGTTATCTGAGTGCATGCAATGCTTAGACAATACAAATAGTATACATTTCAATTTTACACCAAAGCACCTACTGCAAACCTAATGGAAACACCTTAAGTTAACTTTCCACATGATTGTGAGTAGTTTGAAAGTTGTTTCATGGCTGTAGACATCAACACAAAAAAGTTGTTATCTGAGTGCATCCAATGCTTAGACAATACAAATAGTATACATTTCAATTTTACACCAAAGCACTTACTGCAAACCTAATGGAAACACTTTAGGTTAACTTTCCACATGATTGTGAGTAGTTTGAAAGTTGTTCCATGGCTGTAGACATCAACACAAAAAAGTTGTTCTCTGAGTGCATCCAATGCTTAGACAATACAAATAGTATACATTTCAATTTTACACCAAAGCACTTACTGCAAACCTAATGGAAACACTTTAGGTTAACTTTCCACATGATTATGAGTAGTTTGAAAGTTGTTTCATGGCTGTACACATCAAAACAAAAAAGTTGTTATCTGAGTGCATGCAATGCTTAGACAATACAAATAGTATACATTTCAATTTTACACCAAAGCACCTACTGCAAACCTAATGGAAACACCTTAGGTTAACTTTCCACATGATTGTGAGTAGTTTGAAAGTTGTTTCATGGCTGTAGACATCAACACAAAAAAGTTGTTATCTCAGTGCATGCAATGCTTGGACAATACAAATAGTATACATTTCAATTTTACTCCAAACCACTTACTGCAAACCTAATGGAAACACCTTAGGTTAACTTCCCACATGATTATGAGTAGTTTGAAAGTTGTTTCATGGCTGTACACATCAACACAAAAAAGTTGTTATCTGAGTGCATGCAATGCTTAGACAATACAAATAGTATACATTTCAATTTTACACCAAAGCACCTACTGCAAACCTAATGGAAACACCTTAGGTTAACTTTCCACATGATTGTGAGTAGTTTGAAAGTTGTTTCATGGCTGTACACATCAACACAAAAAAGTTGTTATCTGAGTGCATCCAATGCTTAGACAATACAAATAGTATACATTTCAATTTTACACCAAAGCACTTACTGCAAACCTAATGGAAACACTTTAGGTTAACTTTCCACATGATTATGAGTAGTTTGAAAGTTGTTTCATGGCTGTACACATCAACACAAAAAAGTTGCTATCTAAGTGCATGCAATGCTTAGACAATACAAATAGTATACATTTCAATTTTACACCAAAGCACCTACTGCAAACCTAATGGAAACACCTTAGGTTAACTTTCCACATGATTGTGAGTAGTTTGAAAGTTGTTTCATGGCTGTAGACATCAACACAAAAAAGTTGTTATCTGAGTGCATCCAATGCTTAGACAATACAAATAGTATACATTTCAATTTTACACCTAAGCACCTACTGCAAACCTAATGGAAACACCTTAGGTTAACTTTCCACATGATTATGAGTAGTTTGAAAGTTGTTTCATGGCTGTACACATCAACACAAAAAAGTTGTTATCTCAGTGCATGCAATGCTTAGACAATACAAATAGTATACATTTCAATTTTACACCAAAGCACTTACTGCAACCCTAATGGAAACACTTTAGGTTAACTTTCCACATGATTATGAGTAGTTTGAAAGTTGTTTCATGGGTGTACACATCAACACAAAAAAGTTGCTATCTAAGTGCATGCAATGCTTAGACAATACAAATAGTATACATTTCAATTTTACACCAAAGCACTTACTGCAAACCTAATGGAAACAACTTAGATTAACTTCCCACATGATTCTGAGATGTCTGAAAGTTGTTTCATTACTGTGCACATAAAGACAAAAAAGTTGATTTCACAGTGAATAGAATGCTTTGACATAAAAGCAGTATACATTTCAATTTTACACCAAAGCACCTACTGCAAACCTAATGGAAACACCTTAGGTTAACTTCCCACATGATTATGAGTAGTTTGAAAGTTGTTTCATGGCTGTACACATCAACACAAGAAAGTTGTTATCTGAGAGCATGCAATGCTTAGACAATACAAATAGTATACATTTCAATTTTACACCAAAGCACTTACTGCAAACCTAATGGAAACACTTTAGGTTAACTTTCCACATGATTATGAGTAGTTTGAAAGTTGTTTCATGGCTGTACACATCAACACAAAAAAGTTGTTATCTGAGTGCATGCAATGCTTAGACAATACAAATAGTATACATTTCAATTTTACACCAAAGCACCTACTGCAAACCTAATGGAAACACCTTAAGTTAACTTTCCACATGATTGTGAGTAGTTTGAAAGTTGTTTCATGGCTGTAGACATCAACACAAAAAAGTTGTTATCTGAGTGCATGCAATGCTTAGACAATACAAATAGTATACATTTCAATTTTACACCAAAGCACTTACTGCAACCCTAATGGAAACACTTTAGGTTAACTTTCCACATGATTATGAGTAGTTTGAAAGTTGTTTCATGGCTGTACACATCAACACAAAAAAGTTGCTATCTAAGTGCATGCAATGCTTAGACAATACAAATAGTATACATTTCAATTTTACACCAAAGCACTTACTGCAAACCTAATGGAAACAACTTAGATTAACTTCCCACATGATTCTGAGATGTCTGAAAGTTGTTTCATTACTGTGCACATAAAGACAAAAAAGTTGATTTCACAGTGAATAGAATGCTTTGACATAAAAGCAGTATACATTTCAATTTTACACCAAAGCACCTACTGCAAACCTAATGGAAACACCTTAGGTTAACTTCCCACATGATTATGAGTAGTTTGAAAGTTGTTTCATGGCTGTACACATCAACACAAGAAAGTTGTTATCTGAGAGCATGCAATGCTTAGACAATACAAATAGTATACATTTCAATTTTACACCAAAGCACTTACTGCAAACCTAATGGAAACACTTTAGGTTAACTTTCCACATGATTATGCGTAGTTTGAAAGTTGTTTCATGGCTGTACACATCAACACAAAAAAGTTGTTATCTGAGTGCATGCAATGCTTAGACAATACAAATAGTATACATTTCAATTTTACACCAAAGCACCTACTGCAAACCTAATGGAAACACCTTAAGTTAACTTTCCACATGATTGTGAGTAGTTTGAAAGTTGTTTCATGGCTGTAGACATCAACACAAAAAAGTTGTTATCTGAGTGCATCCAATGCTTAGACAATACAAATAGTATACATTTCAATTTTACACCAAAGCACTTACTGCAAACCTAATGGAAACACTTTAGGTTAACTTTCCACATGATTGTGAGTAGTTTGAAAGTTGTTCCATGGCTGTAGACATCAACACAAAAAAGTTGTTCTCTGAGTGCATCCAATGCTTAGACAATACAAATAGTATACATTTCAATTTTACACCAAAGCACTTACTGCAAACCTAATGGAAACACTTTAGGTTAACTTTCCACATGATTATGAGTAGTTTGAAAGTTGTTTCATGGCTGTACACATCAACACAAAAAAGTTGTTATCTGAGTGCATGCAATGCTTAGACAATACAAATAGTATACATTTCAATTTTACACCAAAGCACCTACTGCAAACCTAATGGAAACACCTTAAGTTAACTTTCCACATGATTGTGAGTAGTTTGAAAGTTGTTTCATGGCTGTAGACATCAACACAAAAAAGTTGTTATCTGAGTGCATCCAATGCTTAGACAATACAAATAGTATACATTTCAATTTTACACCAAAGCACTTACTGCAAACCTAATGGAAACACTTTAGGTTAACTTTCCACATGATTATGAGTAGTTTGAAAGTTGTTTCATGGCTGTACACATCAAAACAAAAAAGTTGTTATCTGAGTGCATGCAATGCTTAGACAATACAAATAGTATACATTTCAATTTTACACCAAAGCACCTACTGCAAACCTAATGGAAACACCTTAGGTTAACTTTCCACATGATTGTGAGTAGTTTGAAAGTTGTTTCATGGCTGTAGACATCAACACAAAAAAGTTGTTATCTCAGTGCATGCAATGCTTGGACAATACAAATAGTATACATTTCAATTTTACTCCAAACCACTTACTGCAAACCTAATGGAAACACCTTAGGTTAACTTCCCACATGATTATGAGTAGTTTGAAAGTTGTTTCATGGCTGTACACATCAACACAAAAAAGTTGTTATCTGAGTGCATGCAATGCTTAGACAATACAAATAGTATACATTTCAATTTTACACCAAAGCACCTACTGCAAACCTAATGGAAACACCTTAGGTTAACTTTCCACATGATTGTGAGTAGTTTGAAAGTTGTTTCATGGCTGTACACATCAACACAAAAAAGTTGTTATCTGAGTGCATCCAATGCTTAGACAATACAAATAGTATACATTTCAATTTTACACCAAAGCACTTACTGCAAACCTAATGGAAACACTTTAGGTTAACTTTCCACATGATTATGAGTAGTTTGAAAGTTGTTTCATGGCTGTACACATCAACACAAAAAAGTTGCTATCTAAGTGCATGCAATGCTTAGACAATACAAATAGTATACATTTCAATTTTACACCAAAGCACTTACTGCAAACCTAATGGAAACAACTTAGATTAACTTCCCACATGATTCTGAGATGTCTGAAAGTTGTTTCATTACTGTGCACATAAAGACAAAAAAGTTGATTTCACAGTGAATAGAATGCTTTGACATAAAAGCAGTATACATTTCAATTTTACACCAAAGTACTTACTGCAAACCTAATGGAAACACCTTAGGTTAACTTCCCACATGATTATGAGTAGTTTGAAAGTTGTTTCATGGCTGTACACATCAACACAAGAAAGTTGTTATCTGAGAGCATGCAATGCTTAGACAATACAAATAGTATACATTTCAATTTTACACCAAAGCACTTACTGCAAACCTAATGGAAACACTTTAGGTTAACTTTCCACATGATTATGAGTAGTTTGAAAGTTGTTTCATGGCTGTACACATCAACACAAAAAAGTTGTTATCTCAGTGCATGCAATGCTTAGACAATACAAATAGTATACATTTCAATTTTACACCAAAGCACCTACTGCAAACCTAATGGAAACACCTTAAGTTAACTTTCCACATGATTGTGAGTAGTTTGAAAGTTGTTTCATGGCTGTAGACATCAACACAAAAAAGTTGTTATCTGAGTGCATCCAATGCTTAGACAATACAAATAGTATACATATCAATTTTACACCAAAGCACTTACTGCAAACCTAATGGAAACACTTTAGGTTAACTTTCCACATGATTATGAGTAGTTTGAAAGTTGTTTCATGGCTGTAGACATCAACACAAAAAAGTTGTTATCTCAGTGCATGCAATGCTTAGACAATACAAATAGTATACATTTCAATTTTACTCCAAACCACTTACTGCAAACCTAATGGAAACACCTTAGGTTAACTTCCCACATGATTATGAGTAGTTTGAAAGTTGTTTCATGGCTGTACACATCAACACAAAAAAGTTGTTATCTGAGTGCATGCAATGCTTAGACAATACAAATAGTATACATTTCAATTTTACACCAAAGCACTTACTGCAAACCTAATGGAAACACTTTAGGTTAACTTTCCACATGATTATGAGTAGTTTGAAAGTTGTTTCATGGCTGTACACATCAACACAAAAAAGTTGTTATCTGAGTGCATGCAATGCTTAGACAATACAAATAGTATACATTTCAATTTTACACCAAAGCACCTACTGCAAACCTAATGGAAACACCTTAGGTTAACTTTCCACATGATTGTGAGTAGTTTGAAAGTTGTTTCATGGCTGTAGACATCAACACAAAAAAGTTGTTATCTGAGTGCATCCAATGCTTAGACAATACAAATAGTATACATTTCAATTTTACACCTAAGCACCTACTGCAAACCTAATGGAAACACCTTAGGTTAACTTTCCACATGATTATGAGTAGTTTGAAAGTTGTTTCATGGCTGTACACATCAACACAAAAAAGTTGTTATCTCAGTGCATGCAATGCTTAGACAATACAAATAGTATACATTTCAATTTTACACCAAAGCACTTACTGCAACCCTAATGGAAACACTTTAGGTTAACTTTCCACATGATTATGAGTAGTTTGAAAGTTGTTTCATGGGTGTACACATCAACACAAAAAAGTTGCTATCTAAGTGCATGCAATGCTTAGACAATACAAATAGTATACATTTCAATTTTACACCAAAGCACTTACTGCAAACCTAATGGAAACAACTTAGATTAACTTCCCACATGATTCTGAGATGTCTGAAAGTTGTTTCATTACTGTGCACATAAAGACAAAAAAGTTGATTTCACAGTGAATAGAATGCTTTGACATAAAAGCAGTATACATTTCAATTTTACACCAAAGCACCTACTGCAAACCTAATGGAAACACCTTAGGTTAACTTCCCACATGATTATGAGTAGTTTGAAAGTTGTTTCATGGCTGTACACATCAACACAAGAAAGTTGTTATCTGAGAGCATGCAATGCTTAGACAATACAAATAGTATACATTTCAATTTTACACCAAAGCACTTACTGCAAACCTAATGGAAACACTTTAGGTTAACTTTCCACATGATTATGAGTAGTTTGAAAGTTGTTTCATGGCTGTACACATCAACACAAAAAAGTTGTTATCTGAGTGCATGCAATGCTTAGACAATACAAATAGTATACATTTCAATTTTACACCAAAGCACCTACTGCAAACCTAATGGAAACACCTTAAGTTAACTTTCCACATGATTGTGAGTAGTTTGAAAGTTGTTTCATGGCTGTAGACATCAACACAAAAAAGTTGTTATCTGAGTGCATGCAATGCTTAGACAATACAAATAGTATACATTTCAATTTTACACCAAAGCACTTACTGCAACCCTAATGGAAACACTTTAGGTTAACTTTCCACATGATTATGAGTAGTTTGAAAGTTGTTTCATGGCTGTACACATCAACACAAAAAAGTTGCTATCTAAGTGCATGCAATGCTTAGACAATACAAATAGTATACATTTCAATTTTACACCAAAGCACTTACTGCAAACCTAATGGAAACAACTTAGATTAACTTCCCACATGATTCTGAGATGTCTGAAAGTTGTTTCATTACTGTGCACATAAAGACAAAAAAGTTGATTTCACAGTGAATAGAATGCTTTGACATAAAAGCAGTATACATTTCAATTTTACACCAAAGCACCTACTGCAAACCTAATGGAAACACCTTAGGTTAACTTCCCACATGATTATGAGTAGTTTGAAAGTTGTTTCATGGCTGTACACATCAACACAAGAAAGTTGTTATCTGAGAGCATGCAATGCTTAGACAATACAAATAGTATACATTTCAATTTTACACCAAAGCACTTACTGCAAACCTAATGGAAACACTTTAGGTTAACTTTCCACATGATTATGAGTAGTTTGAAAGTTGTTTCATGGCTGTACACATCAACACAAAAAAGTTGTTATCTGAGTGCATGCAATGCTTAGACAATACAAATAGTATACATTTCAATTTTACACCAAAGCACCTACTGCAAACCTAATGGAAACACCTTAAGTTAACTTTCCACATGATTGTGAGTAGTTTGAAAGTTGTTTCATGGCTGTAGACATCAACACAAAAAAGTTGTTATCTGAGTGCATCCAATGCTTAGACAATACAAATAGTATACATTTCAATTTTACACCAAAGCACTTACTGCAAACCTAATGGAAACACTTTAGGTTAACTTTCCACATGATTATGAGTAGTTTGAAAGTTGTTTCATGGCTGTAGACATCAACACAAAAAAGTTGTTATCTCAGTGCATGCAATGCTTAGACAATACAAATAGTATACATTTCAATTTTACTCCAAACCACTTACTGCAAACCTAATGGAAACACCTTAGGTTAACTTCCCACATGATTATGAGTAGTTTGAAAGTTGTTTCATGGCTGTACACATCAACACAAAAAAGTTGTTATCTGAGTGCATGCAATGCTTAGACAATACAAATAGTATACATTTCAATTTTACACCAAAGCACTTACTGCAAACCTAATGGAAACACTTTAGGTTAACTTTCCACATGATTATGAGTAGTTTGAAAGTTGTTTCATGGCTGTACACATCAACACAAAAAAGTTGTTATCTGAGTGCATGCAATGCTTAGACAATACAAATAGTATACATTTCAATTTTACACCAAAGCACCTACTGCAAACCTAATGGAAACACCTTAGGTTAACTTTCCACATGATTGTGAGTAGTTTGAAAGTTGTTTCATGGCTGTAGACATCAACACAAAAAAGTTGTTATCTGAGTGCATCCAATGCTTAGACAATACAAATAGTATACATTTCAATTTTACACCAAAGCACTTACTGCAAACCTAATGGAAACACTTTAGGTTAACTTCCCACATGATTCTGAGATGTCTGAAAGTTGTTTCATACCTGTGCACATAAAGACAAAAAAGTTGATTTCACAGTGAATAGAATGCTTTGACATAAAAGTAGTATACATTTCAATTGTACTCAAAAGTCTTGACTGCAAACCTAATGCAAACACATTTGGTTAACTTACCAGATGAGTATGACTAGGTTTATAGTTGTTTCATGCCTCAGTTCATCAAGACAAAAAAGTTACTTTCTCAGTACTACTATGCTCTGACATTAAGGTAGTACACATCTGAATTTTACACCAAAGCACCTACTGCAAACCTAATGGAAACACCTTAGGTTAACTTTCCACATGATTGTGAGTAGTTTGAAAGTTGTTTCATGGCTGTAGACATCAACACAAAAAAGTTTTTATCTCAGTGCATGCAATGCTTAGGCAATACAAATAGTATACATTTCAATTTTACTCCAAAGCACTTACTGCAAACCTAATGGAAACACCTTAGGTTAACTTCCCACATGATTATGAGTAGTTTGAAAGTTGTGTCATGGCTGTACACATCAACACAAAAAAGTTGTTATCTCAGTGCATGCAATGCTTAGACAATACAAATAGTATACATTTCAATTTTACACCAAAGCACTTACTGCAAACCTAATGGAAACACCTTAGGTTAACTTCCCACATGATTATGAGTAGTTTGAAAGTTGTTTCATGGCTGTACACATCAACACAAAAAAGTTGTTATCTCAGTGCATGCAATGCTTAGACAATACAAATAGTATACATTTCAATTTTACACCAAAGCACTTACTGCAAACCTAATGGAAACACTTTAGGTTAACTTTCCACATGATTATGAGTAGTTTGAAAGTTGTTTCATGGCTGTACACATCAACACAAAAAAGTTGCTATCTAAGTGCATGCAATGCTTAGACAATACAAATAGTATACATTTCAATGTTACACCAAAGCACTTACTGCAAACCTAATGGAAACAACTTAGATTAACTTCCCACATGATTCTGAGATGTCTGAAAGTTGTTTCATTACTGTGCACATAAAGACAAAAAAGTTGATTTCACAGTGAATAGAATGCTTTGACATAAAAGCAGTATACATTTCAATTTTACACCAAAGCACTTACTGCAAACCTAATGGAAACACTTTAGGTTAACTTTCCACATGATTATGAGTAGTTTGAAAGTTGTTTCATGGCTGTAGACATCAACACAAAAAAGTTGTTATCTCAGTGCATGCAATGCTTAGACAATACAAATAGTATACATTTCAATTTTACTCCAAACCACTTACTGCAAACCTAATGGAAACACTTTAGGTTAACTTTCCACATGATTATGAGTAGTTTGAAAGTTGTTTCATGGCTGTACACATCAACACAAAAAAGTTGTTATCTGAGTGCATGCAATGCTTAGACAATACAAATAGTATACATTTCAATTTTACACCAAAGCACCTACTGCAAACCTAATGGAAACACCTTAGGTTAACTTTCCACATGATTGTGAGTAGTTTGAAAGTTGTTCCATGGCTGTAGACATCAACACAAAAAAGTTGTTCTCTGAGTGCATCCAATGCTTAGACAATACAAATAGTATACATTTCAATTTTACACCAAAGCACTTACTGCAAACCTAATGGAAACACTTTAGGTTAACTTTCCACATGATTATGAGTAGTTTGAAAGTTGTTTCATGGCTGTACACATCAAAACAAAAAAGTTGTTATCTGAGTGCATGCAATGCTTAGACAATACAAATAGTTTACATTTCAATTTTACACCAAAGCACCTACTGCAAACCTAATGGAAACACCTTAGGTTAACTTTCCACATGATTGTGAGTAGTTTGAAAGTTGTTTCATGGCTGTAGACATCAACACAAAAAAGTTGTTATCTCAGTGCATGCAATGCTTGGACAATACAAATAGTATACATTTCAATTTTACTCCAAACCACTTACTGCAAACCTAATGGAAACACCTTAGGTTAACTTCCCACATGATTATGAGTAGTTTGAAAGTTGTTTCATGGCTGTACACATCAACACAAAAAAGTTGTTATCTGAGTGCATGCAATGCTTAGACAATACAAATAGTATACATTTCAATTTTACACCAAAGCACCTACTGCAAACCTAATGGAAACACCTTAGGTTAACTTTCCACATGATTGTGAGTAGTTTGAAAGTTGTTTCATGGCTGTACACATCAACACAAAAAAGTTGTTATCTGAGTGCATCCAATGCTTAGACAATACAAATAGTATACATTTCAATTTTACACCAAAGCACTTACTGCAAACCTAATGGAAACACTTTAGGTTAACTTTCCACATGATTATGAGTAGTTTGAAAGTTGTTTCATGGCTGTACACATCAACACAAAAAAGTTGCTATCTAAGTGCATGCAATGCTTAGACAATACAAATAGTATACATTTCAATTTTACACCAAAGCACTTACTGCAAACCTAATGGAAACAACTTAGATTAACTTCCCACATGATTCTGAGATGTCTGAAAGTTGTTTCATTACTGTGCACATAAAGACAAAAAAGTTGATTTCACAGTGAATAGAATGCTTTGACATAAAAGCAGTATACATTTCAATTTTACACCAAAGTACTTACTGCAAACCTAATGGAAACACCTTAGGTTAACTTCCCACATGATTATGAGTAGTTTGAAAGTTGTTTCATGGCTGTACACATCAACACAAGAAAGTTGTTATCTGAGAGCATGCAATGCTTAGACAATACAAATAGTATACATTTCAATTTTACACCAAAGCACTTACTGCAAACCTAATGGAAACACTTTAGGTTAACTTTCCACATGATTATGAGTAGTTTGAAAGTTGTTTCATGGCTGTACACATCAACACAAAAAAGTTGTTATCTGAGTGCATGCAATGCTTAGACAATACAAATAGTATACATTTCAATTTTACACCAAAGCACCTACTGCAAACCTAATGGAAACACCTTAAGTTAACTTTCCACATGATTGTGAGTAGTTTGAAAGTTGTTTCATGGCTGTAGACATCAACACAAAAAAGTTGTTATCTGAGTGCATCCAATGCTTAGACAATACAAATAGTATACATATCAATTTTACACCAAAGCACTTACTGCAAACCTAATGGAAACACTTTAGGTTAACTTTCCACATGATTATGAGTAGTTTGAAAGTTGTTTCATGGCTGTAGACATCAACACAAAAAAGTTGTTATCTCAGTGCATGCAATGCTTAGACAATACAAATAGTATACATTTCAATTTTACTCCAAACCACTTACTGCAAACCTAATGGAAACACCTTAGGTTAACTTCCCACATGATTATGAGTAGTTTGAAAGTTGTTTCATGGCTGTACACATCAACACAAAAAAGTTGTTATCTGAGTGCATGCAATGCTTAGACAATACAAATAGTATACATTTCAATTTTACACCAAAGCACTTACTGCAAACCTAATGGAAACACTGTAGGTTAACTTTCCACATGATTATGAGTAGTTTGAAAGTTGTTTCATGGCTGTACACATCAACACAAAAAAGTTGTTATCTGAGTGCATGCAATGCTTAGACAATACAAATAGTATACATTTCAATTTTACACCAAAGCACCTACTGCAAACCTAATGGAAACACCTTAGGTTAACTTTCCACATGATTGTGAGTAGTTTGAAAGTTGTTTCATGGCTGTAGACATCAACACAAAAAAGTTGTTATCTGAGTGCATCCAATGCTTAGACAATACAAATAGTATACATTTCAATTTTACACCTAAGCACCTACTGCAAACCTAATGGAAACACCTTAGGTTAACTTTCCACATGATTATGAGTAGTTTGAAAGTTGTTTCATGGCTGTACACATCAACACAAAAAAGTTGTTATCTCAGTGCATGCAATGCTTAGACAATACAAATAGTATACATTTCAATTTTACACCAAAGCACTTACTGCAACCCTAATGGAAACACTTTAGGTTAACTTTCCACATGATTATGAGTAGTTTGAAAGTTGTTTCATGGGTGTACACATCAACACAAAAAAGTTGCTATCTAAGTGCATGCAATGCTTAGACAATACAAATAGTATACATTTCAATTTTACACCAAAGCACTTACTGCAAACCTAATGGAAACAACTTAGATTAACTTCCCACATGATTCTGAGATGTCTGAAAGTTGTTTCATTACTGTGCACATAAAGACAAAAAAGTTGATTTCACAGTGAATAGAATGCTTTGACATAAAAGCAGTATACATTTCAATTTTACACCAAAGCACCTACTGCAAACCTAATGGAAACACCTTAGGTTAACTTCCCACATGATTATGAGTAGTTTGAAAGTTGTTTCATGGCTGTACACATCAACACAAGAAAGTTGTTATCTGAGAGCATGCAATGCTTAGACAATACAAATAGTATACATTTCAATTTTACACCAAAGCACTTACTGCAAACCTAATGGAAACACTTTAGGTTAACTTTCCACATGATTATGAGTAGTTTGAAAGTTGTTTCATGGCTGTACACATCAACACAAAAAAGTTGTTATCTGAGTGCATGCAATGCTTAGACAATACAAATAGTATACATTTCAATTTTACACCAAAGCACCTACTGCAAACCTAATGGAAACACCTTAAGTTAACTTTCCACATGATTGTGAGTAGTTTGAAAGTTGTTTCATGGCTGTAGACATCAACACAAAAAAGTTGTTATCTGAGTGCATGCAATGCTTAGACAATACAAATAGTATACATTTCAATTTTACACCAAAGCACTTACTGCAACCCTAATGGAAACACTTTAGGTTAACTTTCCACATGATTATGAGTAGTTTGAAAGTTGTTTCATGGCTGTACACATCAACACAAAAAAGTTGCTATCTAAGTGCATGCAATGCTTAGACAATACAAATAGTATACATTTCAATTTTACACCAAAGCACTTACTGCAAACCTAATGGAAACAACTTAGATTAACTTCCCACATGATTCTGAGATGTCTGAAAGTTGTTTCATTACTGTGCACATAAAGACAAAAAAGTTGATTTCACAGTGAATAGAATGCTTTGACATAAAAGCAGTATACATTTCAATTTTACACCAAAGCACCTACTGCAAACCTAATGGAAACACCTTAGGTTAACTTCCCACATGATTATGAGTAGTTTGAAAGTTGTTTCATGGCTGTACACATCAACACAAGAAAGTTGTTATCTGAGAGCATGCAATGCTTAGACAATACAAATAGTATACATTTCAATTTTACACCAAAGCACTTACTGCAAACCTAATGGAAACACTTTAGGTTAACTTTCCACATGATTATGAGTAGTTTGAAAGTTGTTTCATGGCTGTACACATCAACACAAAAAAGTTGTTATCTGAGTGCATGCAATGCTTAGACAATACAAATAGTATACATTTCAATTTTACACCAAAGCACCTACTGCAAACCTAATGGAAACACCTTAAGTTAACTTTCCACATGATTGTGAGTAGTTTGAAAGTTGTTTCATGGCTGTAGACATCAACACAAAAAAGTTGTTATCTGAGTGCATCCAATGCTTAGACAATACAAATAGTATACATTTCAATTTTACACCAAAGCACTTACTGCAAACCTAATGGAAACACTTTAGGTTAACTTTCCACATGATTATGAGTAGTTTGAAAGTTGTTTCATGGCTGTAGACATCAACACAAAAAAGTTGTTATCTCAGTGCATGCAATGCTTAGACAATACAAATAGTATACATTTCAATTTTACTCCAAACCACTTACTGCAAACCTAATGGAAACACCTTAGGTTAACTTCCCACATGATTATGAGTAGTTTGAAAGTTGTTTCATGGCTGTACACATCAACACAAAAAAGTTGTTATCTGAGTGCATGCAATGCTTAGACAATACAAATAGTATACATTTCAATTTTACACCAAAGCACTTACTGCAAACCTAATGGAAACACTTTAGGTTAACTTTCCACATGATTATGAGTAGTTTGAAAGTTGTTTCATGGCTGTACACATCAACACAAAAAAGTTGTTATCTGAGTGCATGCAATGCTTAGACAATACAAATAGTATACATTTCAATTTTACACCAAAGCACCTACTGCAAACCTAATGGAAACACCTTAGGTTAACTTTCCACATGATTGTGAGTAGTTTGAAAGTTGTTTCATGGCTGTAGACATCAACACAAAAAAGTTGTTATCTGAGTGCATCCAATGCTTAGACAATACAAATAGTATACATTTCAATTTTACACCAAAGCACTTACTGCAAACCTAATGGAAACACTTTAGGTTAACTTCCCACATGATTCTGAGATGTCTGAAAGTTGTTTCATACCTGTGCACATAAAGACAAAAAAGTTGATTTCACAGTGAATAGAATGCTTTGACATAAAAGTAGTATACATTTCAATTGTACTCAAAAGTCTTGACTGCAAACCTAATGCAAACACATTTGGTTAACTTACCAGATGAGTATGACTAGGTTTATAGTTGTTTCATGCCTCAGTTCATCAAGACAAAAAAGTTACTTTCTCAGTACTACTATGCTCTGACATTAAGGTAGTACACATCTGAATTTTACACCAAAGCACCTACTGCAAACCTAATGGAAACACCTTAGGTTAACTTTCCACATGATTGTGAGTAGTTTGAAAGTTGTTTCATGGCTGTAGACATCAACACAAAAAAGTTTTTATCTCAGTGCATGCAATGCTTAGGCAATACAAATAGTATACATTTCAATTTTACTCCAAAGCACTTACTGCAAACCTAATGGAAACACCTTAGGTTAACTTCCCACATGATTATGAGTAGTTTGAAAGTTGTGTCATGGCTGTACACATCAACACAAAAAAGTTGTTATCTCAGTGCATGCAATGCTTAGACAATACAAATAGTATACATTTCAATTTTACACCAAAGCACTTACTGCAAACCTAATGGAAACACCTTAGGTTAACTTCCCACATGATTATGAGTAGTTTGAAAGTTGTTTCATGGCTGTACACATCAACACAAAAAAGTTGTTATCTGAGTGCATGCAATGCTTAGACAATACAAATAGTATACATTTCAATTTTACACCAAAGCACTTACTGCAAACCTAATGGAAACACTTTAGGTTAACTTTCCACATGATTATGAGTAGTTTGAAAGTTGTTTCATGGCTGTACACATCAACACAAAAAAGTTGCTATCTAAGTGCATGCAATGCTTAGACAATACAAATAGTATACATTTCAATTTTACACCAAAGCACTTACTGCAAACCTAATGGAAACAACTTAGATTAACTTCCCACATGATTCTGAGATGTCTGAAAGTTGTTTCATTACTGTGCACATAAAGACAAAAAAGTTGATTTCACAGTGAATAGAATGCTTTGACATAAAAGCAGTATACATTTCAATTTTACACCAAAGTACTTACTGCAAACCTAATGGAAACACCTTAGGTTAACTTCCCACATGATTATGAGTAGTTTGAAAGTTGTTTCATGGCTGTACACATCAACACAAGAAAGTTGTTATCTGAGAGCATGCAATGCTTAGACAATACAAATAGTATACATTTCAATTTTACACCAAAGCACTTACTGCAAACCTAATGGAAACACTTTAGGTTAACTTTCCACATGATTATGAGTAGTTTGAAAGTTGTTTCATGGCTGTACACATCAACACAAAAAAGTTGTTATCTGAGTGCATGCAATGCTTAGACAATACAAATAGTATACATTTCAATTTTACACCAAAGCACCTACTGCAAACCTAATGGAAACACCTTAAGTTAACTTTCCACATGATTGTGAGTAGTTTGAAAGTTGTTTCATGGCTGTAGACATCAACACAAAAAAGTTGTTATCTGAGTGCATCCAATGCTTAGACAATACAAATAGTATACATTTCAATTTTACACCAAAGCACTTACTGCAAACCTAATGGAAACACTTTAGGTTAACTTTCCACATGATTATGAGTAGTTTGAAAGTTGTTTCATGGCTGTAGACATCAACACAAAAAAGTTGTTATCTCAGTGCATGCAATGCTTAGACAATACAAATAGTATACATTTCAATTTTACTCCAAACCACTTACTGCAAACCTAATGGAAACACCTTAGGTTAACTTCCCACATGATTATGAGTAGTTTGAAAGTTGTTTCATGGCTGTACACATCAACACAAAAAAGTTGTTATCTGAGTGCATGCAATGCTTAGACAATACAAATAGTATACATTTCAATTTTACACCAAAGCACTTACTGCAAACCTAATGGAAACACTTTAGGTTAACTTTCCACATGATTATGAGTAGTTTGAAAGTTGTTTCATGGCTGTACACATCAACACAAAAAAGTTGTTATCTGAGTGCATGCAATGCTTAGACAATACAAATAGTATACATTTCAATTTTACACCAAAGCACCTACTGCAAACCTAATGGAAACACCTTAGGTTAACTTTCCACATGATTGTGAGTAGTTTGAAAGTTGTTTCATGGCTGTAGACATCAACACAAAAAAGTTGTTATCTGAGTGCATCCAATGCTTAGACAATACAAATAGTATACATTTCAATTTTACACCAAAGCACTTACTGCAAACCTAATGGAAACACTTTAGGTTAACTTTCCACATGATTATGAGTAGTTTGAAAGTTGTTTCATGGCTGTACACATCAAAACAAAAAAGTTGTTATCTGAGTGCATGCAATGCTTAGACAATACAAATAGTATACATTTCAATTTTACACCAAAGCACCTACTGCAAACCTAATGGAAACACCTTAGGTTAACTTTCCACATGATTGTGAGTAGTTTGAAAGTTGTTTCATGGCTGTAGACATCAACACAAAAAAGTTGTTATCTCAGTGCATGCAATGCTTGGACAATACAAATAGTATACATTTCAATTTTACTCCAAACCACTTACTGCAAACCTAATGGAAACACCTTAGGTTAACTTCCCACATGATTATGAGTAGTTTGAAAGTTGTTTCATGGCTGTACACATCAACACAAAAAAGTTGTTATCTGAGTGCATGCAATGCTTAGACAATACAAATAGTATACATTTCAATTTTACACCAAAGCACCTACTGCAAACCTAAAGGAAACACCTTAGGTTAACTTTCCACATGATTGTGAGTAGTTTGAAAGTTGTTTCATGGCTGTACACATCAACACAAAAAAGTTGTTATCTGAGTGCATCCAATGCTTAGACAATACAAATAGTATACATTTCAATTTTACACCAAAGCACTTACTGCAAACCTAATGGAAACACTTTAGGTTAACTTTCCACATGATTATGAGTAGTTTGAAAGTTGTTTCATGGCTGTACACATCAACACAAAAAAGTTGCTATCTAAGTGCATGCAATGCTTAGACAATACAAATAGTATACATTTCAATTTTACACCAAAGCACTTACTGCAAACCTAATGGAAACAACTTAGATTAACTTCCCACATGATTCTGAGATGTCTGAAAGTTGTTTCATTACTGTGCACATAAAGACAAAAAAGTTGATTTCACAGTGAATAGAATGCTTTGACATAAAAGCAGTATACATTTCAATTTTACACCAAAGTACTTACTGCAAACCTAATGGAAACACCTTAGGCTAACTTCCCACATGATTATGAGTAGTTTGAAAGTTGTTTCATGGCTGTACACATCAACACAAGAAAGTTGTTATCTGAGAGCATGCAATGCTTAGACAATACAAATAGTATACATTTCAATTTTACACCAAAGCACTTACTGCAAACCTAATGGAAACACTTTAGGTTAACTTTCCACATGATTATGAGTAGTTTGAAAGTTGTTTCATGGCTGTACACATCAACACAAAAAAGTTGTTATCTGAGTGCATGCAATGCTTAGACAATACAAATAGTATACATTTCAATTTTACACCAAAGCACCTACTGCAAACCTAATGGAAACACCTTAAGTTAACTTTCCACATGATTGTGAGTAGTTTGAAAGTTGTTTCATGGCTGTAGACATCAACACAAAAAAGTTGTTATCTGAGTGCATCCAATGCTTAGACAATACAAATAGTATACATTTCAATTTTACACCAAAGCACTTACTGCAAACCTAATGGAAACACTTTAGGTTAACTTTCCACATGATTATGAGTAGTTTGAAAGTTGTTTCATGGCTGTAGACATCAACACAAAAAAGTTGTTATCTCAGTGCATGCAATGCTTAGACAATACAAATAGTATACATTTCAATTTTACTCCAAACCACTTACTGCAAACCTAATGGAAACACTTTAGGTTAACTTTCCACATGATTATGAGTAGTTTGAAAGTTGTTTCATGGCTGTACACATCAACACAAAAAAGTTGTTATCTGAGTGCATGCAATGCTTAGACAATACAAATAGTATACATTTCAAT
This sequence comes from Mobula birostris, assembly GCF_030028105.1. Classification (NCBI taxonomy): domain Eukaryota; kingdom Metazoa; phylum Chordata; class Chondrichthyes; order Myliobatiformes; family Myliobatidae; genus Mobula; species Mobula birostris. The sequence goes on along the minus strand of NW_027276488.1, from coordinate 220,104 downwards.
TTTACACCAAAGCACCTACTGCAAACCTAATGGAAACACCTTAGGTTAACTTTCCACATGATTGTGAGTAGTTTGAAAGTTGTTCCATGGCTGTAGACATCAACACAAAAAAGTTGTTATCTGAGTGCATCCAATGCTTAGACAATACAAATAGTATACATTTCAATTTTACACCAAAGCACTTACTGCAAACCTAATGGAAACACTTTAGGTTAACTTTCCACATGATTATGAGTAGTTTGAAAGTTGTTTCATGGCTGTACACATCAAAACAAAAAAGTTGTTATCTGAGTGCATGCAATGCTTAGACAATACAAATAGTATACATTTCAATTTTACACCAAAGCACCTACTGCAAACCTAATGGAAACACCTTAGGTTAACTTTCCACATGATTGTGAGTAGTTTGAAAGTTGTTTCATGGCTGTAGACATCAACACAAAAAAGTTGTTATCTCAGTGCATGCAATGCTTGGACAATACAAATAGTATACATTTCAATTTTACTCCAAACAACTTACTGCAAACCTAATGGAAACACCTTAGGTTAACTTCCCACATGATTATGAGTAGTTTGAAAGTTGTTTCATGGCTGTACACATCAACACAAAAAAGTTGTTATCTGAGTGCATGCAATGCTTAGACAATACAAATAGTATACATTTCAATTTTACACCAAAGCACCTACTGCAAACCTAATGGAAACACCTTAGGTTAACTTTCCACATGATTGTGAGTAGTTTGAAAGTTGTTTCATGGCTGTACACATCAACACAAAAAAGTTGTTATCTGAGTGCATCCAATGCTTAGACAATACAAATAGTATACATTTCAATTTTACACCAAAGCACTTACTGCAAACCTAATGGAAACACTTTAGGTTAACTTCCCACATGATTATGAGTAGTTTGAAAGTTGTTTCATTACTGTGCACATAAAGACAAAAAAGTTGATTTCACAGTGAATAGAATGCTTTGACATAAAAGCAGTATACATTTCAATTTTACACCAAAGTACTTACTGCAAACCTAATGGAAACACCTTAGGTTAACTTCCCACATGATTATGAGTAGTTTGAAAGTTGTTTCATGGCTGTACACATCAACACAAGAAAGTTGTTATCTGAGAGCATGCAATGCTTAGACAATACAAATAGTATACATTTCAATTTTACACCAAAGCACTTACTGCAAACCTAATGGAAACACTTTAGGTTAACTTTCCACATGATTATGAGTAGTTTGAAAGTTGTTTCATGGCTGTACACATCAACACAAAAAAGTTGTTATCTGAGTGCATGCAATGCTTAGACAATACAAATAGTATACATTTCAATTTTACACCAAAGCACCTACTGCAAACCTAATGGAAACACCTTAAGTTAACTTTCCACATGATTGTGAGTAGTTTGAAAGTTGTTTCATGGCTGTAGACATCAACACAAAAAAGTTGTTATCTGAGTGCATCCAATGCTTAGACAATACAAATAGTATACATATCAATTTTACACCAAAGCACTTACTGCAAACCTAATGGAAACACTTTAGGTTAACTTTCCACATGATTATGAGTAGTTTGAAAGTTGTTTCATGGCTGTAGACATCAACACAAAAAAGTTGTTATCTCAGTGCATGCAATGCTTAGACAATACAAATAGTATACATTTCAATTTTACTCCAAACCACTTACTGCAAACCTAATGGAAACACCTTAGGTTAACTTCCCACATGATTATCAGTAGTTTGAAAGTTGTTTCATGTCTGTACACATCAACACAAAAAAGTTGTTATCTGAGTGCATGCAATGCTTAGACAATACAAATAGTATACATTTCAATTTTACACCAAAGCACTTACTGCAAACCTAATGGAAACACTTTAGGTTAACTTTCCACATGATTATGAGTAGTTTGAAAGTTGTTTCATGGCTGTACACATCAACACAAAAAAGTTGTTATCTGAGTGCATGCAATGCTTAGACAATACAAATAGTATACATTTCAATTTTACACCAAAGCACCTACTGCAAACCTAATGGAAACACCTTAGGTTAACTTTCCACATGATTGTGAGTAGTTTGAAAGTTGTTTCATGGCTGTAGACATCAACACAAAAAAGTTGTTATCTGAGTGCATCCAATGCTTAGACAATACAAATAGTATACATTTCAATTTTACACCTAAGCACCTACTGCAAACCTAATGGAAACACCTTAGGTTAACTTTCCACATGATTATGAGTAGTTTGAAAGTTGTTTCATGGCTGTACACATCAACACAAAAAAGTTGTTATCTCAGTGCATGCAATGCTTAGACAATACAAATAGTATACATTTCAATTTTACACCAAAGCACTTACTGCAACCCTAATGGAAACACTTTAGGTTAACTTTCCACATGATTATGAGTAGTTTGAAAGTTGTTTCATGGGTGTACACATCAACACAAAAAAGTTGCTATCTAAGTGCATGCAATGCTTAGACAATACAAATAGTATACATTTCAATTTTACACCAAAGCACTTACTGCAAACCTAATGGAAACAACTTAGATTAACTTCCCACATGATTCTGAGATGTCTGAAAGTTGTTTCATTACTGTGCACATAAAGACAAAAAAGTTGATTTCACAGTGAATAGAATGCTTTGACATAAAAGCAGTATACATTTCAATTTTACACCAAAGCACCTACTGCAAACCTAATGGAAACACCTTAGGTTAACTTCCCACATGATTATGAGTAGTTTGAAAGTTGTTTCATGGCTGTACACATCAACACAAGAAAGTTGTTATCTGAGAGCATGCAATGCTTAGACAATACAAATAGTATACATTTCAATTTTACACCAAACCACTTACTGCAAACCTAATGGAAACACTTTAGGTTAACTTTCCACATGATTATGAGTAGTTTGAAAGTTGTTTCATGGCTGTACACATCAACACAAAAAAGTTGTTATCTGAGTGCATGCAATGCTTAGACAATACAAATAGTATACATTTCAATTTTACACCAAAGCACCTACTGCAAACCTAATGGAAACACCTTAAGTTAACTTTCCACATGATTGTGAGTAGTTTGAAAGTTGTTTCATGGCTGTAGACATCAACACAAAAAAGTTGTTATCTGAGTGCATGCAATGCTTAGACAATACAAATAGTATACATTTCAATTTTACACCAAAGCACTTACTGCAACCCTAATGGAAACACTTTAGGTTAACTTTCCACATGATTATGAGTAGTTTGAAAGTTGTTTCATGGCTGTACACATCAACACAAAAAAGTTGCTATCTAAGTGCATGCAATGCTTAGACAATACAAATAGTATACATTTCAATTTTACACCAAAGCACTTACTGCAAACCTAATGGAAACAACTTAGATTAACTTCCCACATGATTCTGAGATGTCTGAAAGTTGTTTCATTACTGTGCACATAAAGACAAAAAAGTTGATTTCACAGTGAATAGAATGCTTTGACATAAAAGCAGTATACATTTCAATTTTACACCAAAGCACCTACTGCAAACCTAATGGAAACACCTTAGGTTAACTTCCCACATGATTATGAGTAGTTTGAAAGTTGTTTCATGGCTGTACACATCAACACAAGAAAGTTGTTATCTGAGAGCATGCAATGCTTAGACAATACAAATAGTATACATTTCAATTTTACACCAAAGCACTTACTGCAAACCTAATGGAAACACTTTAGGTTAACTTTCCACATGATTATGAGTAGTTTGAAAGTTGTTTCATGGCTGTACACATCAACACAAAAAAGTTGTTATCTGAGTGCATGCAATGCTTAGACAATACAAATAGTATACATTTCAATTTTACACCAAAGCACCTACTGCAAACCTAATGGAAACACCTTAAGTTAACTTTCCACATGATTGTGAGTAGTTTGAAAGTTGTTTCATGGCTGTAGACATCAACACAAAAAAGTTGTTATCTGAGTGCATCCAATGCTTAGACAATACAAATAGTATACATTTCAATTTTACACCAAAGCACTTACTGCAAACCTAATGGAAACACTTTAGGTTAACTTTCCACATGATTATGAGTAGTTTGAAAGTTGTTTCATGGCTGTAGACATCAACACAAAAAAGTTGTTATCTCAGTGCATGCAATGCTTAGACAATACAAATAGTATACATTTCAATTTTACTCCAAACCACTTACTGCAAACCTAATGGAAACACCTTAGGTTAACTTCCCACATGATTATGAGTAGTTTGAAAGTTGTTTCATGGCTGTACACATCAACACAAAAAAGTTGTTATCTGAGTGCATGCAATGCTTAGACAATACAAATAGTATACATTTCAATTTTACACCAAAGCACTTACTGCAAACCTAATGGAAACACTTTAGGTTAACTTTCCACATGATTATGAGTAGTTTGAAAGTTGTTTCATGGCTGTACACATCAACACAAAAAAGTTGTTATCTGAGTGCATGCAATGCTTAGACAATACAAATAGTATACATTTCAATTTTACACCAAAGCACCTACTGCAAACCTAATGGAAACACCTTAGGTTAACTTTCCACATGATTGTGAGTAGTTTGAAAGTTGTTTCATGGCTGTAGACATCAACACAAAAAAGTTGTTATCTGAGTGCATCCAATGCTTAGACAATACAAATAGTATACATTTCAATTTTACACCAAAGCACTTACTGCAAACCTAATGGAAACACTTTAGGTTAACTTCCCACATGATTCTGAGATGTCTGAAAGTTGTTTCATACCTGTGCACATAAAGACAAAAAAGTTGATTTCACAGTGAATAGAATGCTTTGACATAAAAGTAGTATACATTTCAATTGTACTCAAAAGTCTTGACTGCAAACCTAATGCAAACACATTTGGTTAACTTACCAGATGAGTATGACTAGGTTTATAGTTGTTTCATGCCTCAGTTCATCAAGACAAAAAAGTTACTTTCTCAGTACTACTATGCTCTGACATTAAGGTAGTACACATCTGAATTTTACACCAAAGCACCTACTGCAAACCTAATGGAAACACCTTAGGTTAACTTTCCACATGATTGTGAGTAGTTTGAAAGTTGTTTCATGGCTGTAGACATCAACACAAAAAAGTTTTTATCTCAGTGCATGCAATGCTTAGGCAATACAAATAGTATACATTTCAATTTTACTCCAAAGCACTTACTGCAAACCTAATGGAAACACCTTAGGTTAACTTCCCACATGATTATGAGTAGTTTGAAAGTTGTTTCATGGCTGTACACATCAACACAAAAAAGTTGCTATCTAAGTGCATGCAATGCTTAGACAATACAAATAGTATACATTTCAATTTTACACCAAAGCACTTACTGCAAACCTAATGGAAACAACTTAGATTAACTTCCCACATGATTCTGAGATGTCTGAAAGTTGTTTCATTACTGTGCACATAAAGACAAAAAAGTTGATTTCACAGTGAATAGAATGCTTTGACATAAAAGCAGTATACATTTCAATTTTACACCAAAGTACTTACTGCAAACCTAATGGAAACACCTTAGGTTAACTTCCCACATGATTATGAGTAGTTTGAAAGTTGTTTCATGGCTGTACACATCAACACAAGAAAGTTGTTATCTGAGAGCATGCAATGCTTAGACAATACAAATAGTATACATTTCAATTTTACACCAAAGCACTTACTGCAAACCTAATGGAAACACTTTAGGTTAACTTTCCACATGATTATGAGTAGTTTGAAAGTTGTTTCATGGCTGTACACATCAACACAAAAAAGTTGTTATCTGAGTGCATGCAATGCTTAGACAATACAAATAGTATACATTTCAATTTTACACCAAAGCACCTACTGCAAACCTAATGGAAACACCTTAAGTTAACTTTCCACATGATTGTGAGTAGTTTGAAAGTTGTTTCATGGCTGTAGACATCAACACAAAAAAGTTGTTATCTGAGTGCATCCAATGCTTAGACAATACAAATAGTATACATTTCAATTTTACACCAAAGCACTTACTGCAAACCTAATGGAAACACTTTAGGTTAACTTTCCACATGATTATGAGTAGTTTGAAAGTTGTTTCATGGCTGTACACATCAACACAAAAAAGTTGTTATCTGAGTGCATGCAATGCTTAGACAATACAAATAGTATACATTTCAATTTTACACCAAAGCACCTACTGCAAACCTAATGGAAACACCTTAAGTTAACTTTCCACATGATTGTGAGTAGTTTGAAAGTTGTTTCATGGCTGTAGACATCAACACAAAAAAGTTGTTATCTGAGTGCATCCAATGCTTAGACAATACAAATAGTATACATTTCAATTTTACACCAAAGCACTTACTGCAAACCTAATGGAAACACTTTAGGTTAACTTTCCACATGATTATGAGTAGTTTGAAAGTTGTTTCATGGCTGTAGACATCAACACAAAAAAGTTGTTATCTCAGTGCATGCAATGCTTAGACAATACAAATAGTATACATTTCAATTTTACTCCAAACCACTTACTGCAAACCTAATGGAAACACCTTAGGTTAACTTCCCACATGATTATGAGTAGTTTGAAAGTTGTTTCATGGCTGTACACATCAACACAAAAAAGTTGTTATCTGAGTGCATGCAATGCTTAGACAATACAAATAGTATACATTTCAATTTTACACCAAAGCACTTACTGCAAACCTAATGGAAACACTTTAGGTTAACTTTCCACATGATTATGAGTAGTTTGAAAGTTGTTTCATGGCTGTACACATCAACACAAAAAAGTTGTTATCTGAGTGCATGCAATGCTTAGACAATACAAATAGTATACATTTCAATTTTACACCAAAGCACCTACTGCAAACCTAATGGAAACACCTTAGGTTAACTTTCCACATGATTGTGAGTAGTTTGAAAGTTGTTTCATGGCTGTAGACATCAACACAAAAAAGTTGTTATCTGAGTGCATCCAATGCTTAGACAATACAAATAGTATACATTTCAATTTTACACCAAAGCACTTACTGCAAACCTAATGGAAACACTTTAGGTTAACTTTCCACATGATTATGAGTAGTTTGAAAGTTGTTTCATGGCTGTACACATCAAAACAAAAAAGTTGTTATCTGAGTGCATGCAATGCTTAGACAATACAAATAGTATACATTTCAATTTTACACCAAAGCACCTACTGCAAACCTAATGGAAACACCTTAGGTTAACTTTCCACATGATTGTGAGTAGTTTGAAAGTTGTTTCATGGCTGTAGACATCAACACAAAAAAGTTGTTATCTCAGTGCATGCAATGCTTGGACAATACAAATAGTATACATTTCAATTTTACTCCAAACCACTTACTGCAAACCTAATGGAAACACCTTAGGTTAACTTCCCACATGATTATGAGTAGTTTGAAAGTTGTTTCATGGCTGTACACATCAACACAAAAAAGTTGTTATCTGAGTGCATGCAATGCTTAGACAATACAAATAGTATACATTTCAATTTTACACCAAAGCACCTACTGCAAACCTAATGGAAACACCTTAGGTTAACTTTCCACATGATTGTGAGTAGTTTGAAAGTTGTTTCATGGCTGTACACATCAACACAAAAAAGTTGTTATCTGAGTGCATGCAATGCTTAGACAATACAAATAGTATACATTTCAATTTTACACCAAAGCACTTACTGCAAACCTAATGGAAACACTTTAGGTTAACTTTCCACATGATTATGAGTAGTTTGAAAGTTGTTTCATGGCTGTACACATCAACACAAAGCAGTTGCTATCTAAGTGCATGCAATGCTTAGACAATACAAATAGTATACATTTCAATTTTACACCAAAGCACTTACTGCAAACCTAATGGAAACAACTTAGATTAACTTCCCACATGATTCTGAGATGTCTGAAAGTTGTTTCATTACCGTGCACATAAAGACAAAAAAGTTGATTTCACAGTGAATAGAATGCTTTGACATAAAAGCAGTATACATTTCAATTTTACACCAAAGTACTTACTGCAAACCTAATGGAAACACCTTAGGTTAACTTCCCACATGATTATGAGTAGTTTGAAAGTTGTTTCATGGCTGTACACATCAACACAAGAAAGTTGTTATCTGAGAGCATGCAATGCTTAGACAATACAAATAGTATACATTTCAATTTTACACCAAAGCACTTACTGCAAACCTAATGGAAACACTTTAGGTTAACTTTCCACATGATTATGAGTAGTTTGAAAGTTGTTTCATGGCTGTACACATCAACACAAAAAAGTTGTTATCTGAGTGCATGCAATGCTTAGACAATACAAATAGTATACATTTCAATTTTACACCAAAGCACCTACTGCAAACCTAATGGAAACACCTTAAGTTAACTTTCCACATGATTGTGAGTAGTTTGAAAGTTGTTTCATGGCTGTAGACATCAACACAAAAAAGTTGTTATCTGAGTGCATCCAATGCTTAGACAATACAAATAGTATACATTTCAATTTTACACCAAAGCACTTACTGCAAACCTAATGGAAACACTTTAGGTTAACTTTCCACATGATTATGAGTAGTTTGAAAGTTGTTTCATGGCTGTAGACATCAACACAAAAAAGTTGTTATCTCAGTGCATGCAATGCTTAGACAATACAAATAGTATACATTTCAATTTTACTCCAAACCACTTACTGCAAACCTAATGGAAACACCTTAGGTTAACTTCCCACATGATTATGAGTAGTTTGAAAGTTGTTTCATGGCTGTACACATCAACACAAAAAAGTTGTTATCTGAGTGCATGCAATGCTTAGACAATACAAATAGTATACATTTCAATTTTACACCAAAGCACTTACTGCAAACCTAATGGAAACACTTTAGGTTAACTTTCCACATGATTATGAGTAGTTTGAAAGTTGTTTCATGGCTGTACACATCAACACAAAAAAGTTGTTATCTGAGTGCATGCAATGCTTAGACAATACAAATAGTATACATTTCAATTTTACACCAAAGCACCTACTGCAAACCTAATGGAAACACCTTAGGTTAACTTTCCACATGATTGTGAGTAGTTTGAAAGTTGTTTCATGGCTGTAGACATCAACACAAAAAAGTTGTTATCTGAGTGCATCCAATGCTTAGACAATACAAATAGTATACATTTCAATTTTACACCAAAGCACTTACTGCAAACCTAATGGAAACACTTTAGGTTAACTTTCCACATGATTATGAGTAGTTTGAAAGTTGTTTCATGGCTGTACACATCAAAACAAAAAAGTTGTTATCTGAGTGCATCCAATGCTTAGACAATACAAATAGTATACATTTCAATTTTACACCAAAGCACCTACTACAAACCTAATGGAAACACCTTAGGTTAACTTTCCACATGATTGTGAGTAGTTTGAAAGTTGTTTCATGGCTGTAGACATCAACACAAAAAAGTTGTTATCTCAGTGCATGCAATGCTTAGACAATACAAATAGTATACATTTCAATTTTACTCCAGACCACTTACTGCAAACCTAATGGAAACACCTTAGGTTAACTTCCCACATGATTATGAGTACTTTGAAAGTTGTTTCATGGCTGTACACATCAACACAAAAAAGTTGTTATCTGAGTGCATGCAATGCTTAGACAATACAAATAGTATACATTTCAATTTTACACCAAAGCACCTACTGCAAACCTAATGGAAACACCTTAGGTTAACTTTCCACATGATTGTGAGTAGTTTGAAAGTTGTTTCATGGCTGTACACATCAACACAAAAAAGTTGTTATCTGAGTGCATCCAATGCTTAGACAATACAAATAGTATACATTTCAATTTTACACCAAAGCACTTACTGCAAACCTAATGGAAACACTTTAGGTTAACTTTCCACATGATTATGAGTAGTTTGAAAGTTGTTTCATGGCTGTACACATCAACACAAAAAAGTTGCTATCTAAGTGCATGCAATGCTTAGACAATACAAATAGTATACATTTCAATTTTACACCAAAGCACTTACTGCAAACCTAATGGAAACAACTTAGATTAACTTCCCACATGATTCTGAGATGTCTGAAAGTTGTTTCATTACTGTGCACATAAAGACAAAAAAGTTGATTTCACAGTGAATAGAATGCTTTGACATAAAAGCAGTATACATTTCAATTTTACACCAAAGTACTTACTGCAAACCTAATGGAAACACCTTAGGTTAACTTCCCACATGATTATGAGTAGTTTGAAAGTTGTTTCATGGCTGTACACATCAACACAAGAAAGTTGTTATCTGAGAGCATGCAATGCTTAGACAATACAAATAGTATACATTTCAATTTTACACCAAAGCACTTACTGCAAACCTAATGGAAACACTTTAGGTTAACTTTCCACATGATTATGAGTAGTTTGAAAGTTGTTTCATGGCTGTACACATCAACACAAAAAAGTTGTTATCTGAGTGCATGCAATGCTTAGACAATACAAATAGTATACATTTCAATTTTACACCAAAGCACCTACTGCAAACCTAATGGAAACACCTTAAGTTAACTTTCCACATGATTGTGAGTAGTTTGAAAGTTGTTTCATGGCTGTAGACATCAACACAAAAAAGTTGTTATCTGAGTGCATCCAATGCTTAGACAATACAAATAGTATACATTTCAATTTTACACCAAAGCACTTACTGCAAACCTAATGGAAACACTTTAGGTTAACTTTCCACATGATTATGAGTAGTTTGAAAGTTGTTTCATGGCTGTAGACATCAACACAAAAAAGTTGTTATCTCAGTGCATGCAATGCTTAGACAATACAAATAGTATACATTTCAATTTTACTCCAAACCACTTACTGCAAACCGAATGGAAACACTTTAGGTTAACTTTCCACATGATTATGAGTAGTTTGAAAGTTGTTTCATGGCTGTACACATCAACACAAAAAAGTTGTTATCTGAGTGCATGCAATGCTTAGACAATACAAATAGTATACATTTCAATTTTACACCAAAGCACCTACTGCAAACCTAATGGAAACACCTTAGGTTAACTTTCCACATGATTGTGAGTAGTTTGAAAGTTGTTCCATGGCTGTAGACATCAACACAAAAAAGTTGTTCTCTGAGTGCATCCAATGCTTAGACAATACAAATAGTATACATTTCAATTTTACACCAAAGCACTTACTGCAAACCTAATGGAAACACTTTAGGTTAACTTTCCACATGATTATGAGTAGTTTGAAAGTTGTTTCATGGCTGTACACATCAAAACAAAAAAGTTGTTATCTGAGTGCATGCAATGCTTAGACAATACAAATAGTATACATTTCAATTTTACACCAAAGCACCTACTGCAAACCTAATGGAAACACCTTAGGTTAACTTTCCACATGATTGTGAGTAGTTTGAAAGTTGTTTCATGGCTGTAGACATCAACACAAAAAAGTTGTTATCTCAGTGCATGCAATGCTTGGACAATACAAATAGTATACATTTCAATTTTACTCCAAACCACTTACTGCAAACCTAATGGAAACACCTTAGGTTAACTTCCCACATGATTATGAGTAGTTTGAAAGTTGTTTCATGGCTGTACACATCAACACAAAAAAGTTGTTATCTGAGTGCATGCAATGCTTAGACAATACAAATAGTATACATTTCAATTTTACACCAAAGCACCTACTGCAAACCTAATGGAAACACCTTAGGTTAACTTTCCACATGATTGTGAGTAGTTTGAAAGTTGTTTCATGGCTGTACACATCAACACAAAAAAGTTGTTATCTGAGTGCATCCAATGCTTAGACAATACAAATAGTATACATTTCAATTTTACACCAAAGCACTTACTGCAAACCTAATGGAAACACTTTAGGTTAACTTTCCACATGATTATGAGTAGTTTGAAAGTTGTTTCATGGCTGTACACATCAACACAAAAAAGTTGCTATCTAAGTGCATGCAATGCTTAGACAATACAAATAGTATACATTTCAATTTTACACCAAAGCACTTACTGCAAACCTAATGGAAACAACTTAGATTAACTTCCCACATGATTCTGAGATGTCTGAAAGTTGTTTCATTACTGTGCACATAAAGACAAAAAAGTTGATTTCACAGTGAATACAATGCTTTGACATAAAAGCAGTATACATTTCAATTTTACACCAAAGTACTTACTGCAAACCTAATGGAAACACCTTAGGTTAACTTCCCACATGATTATGAGTAGTTTGAAAGTTGTTTCATGGCTGTACACATCAACACAAGAAAGTTGTTATCTGAGAGCATGCAATGCTTAGACAATACAAATAGTATACATTTCAATTTTACACCAAAGCACTTACTGCAAACCTAATGGAAACACTTTAGGTTAACTTTCCACATGATTATGAGTAGTTTGAAAGTTGTTTCATGGCTGTACACATCAACACAAAAAAGTTGTTATCTGAGTGCATGCAATGCTTAGACAATACAAATAGTATACATTTCAATTTTACACCAAAGCACCTACTGCAAACCTAATGGAAACACCTTAAGTTAACTTTCCACATGATTGTGAGTAGTTTGAAAGTTGTTTCATGGCTGTAGACATCAACACAAAAAAGTTGTTATCTGAGTGCATCCAATGCTTAGACAATACAAATAGTATACATATCAATTTTACACCAAAGCACTTACTGCAAACCTAATGGAAACACTTTAGGTTAACTTTCCACATGATTATGAGTAGTTTGAAAGTTGTTTCATGGCTGTAGACATCAACACAAAAAAGTTGTTATCTCAGTGCATGCAATGCTTAGACAATACAAATAGTATACATTTCAATTTTACTCCAAACCACTTACTGCAAACCTAATGGAAACACCTTAGGTTAACTTCCCACATGATTATGAGTAGTTTGAAAGTTGTTTCATGGCTGTACACATCAACACAAAAAAGTTGTTATCTGAGTGCATGCAATGCTTAGACAATACAAATAGTATACATTTCAATTTTACACCAAAGCACTTACTGGAAACCTAATGGAAACACTTTAGGTTAACTTTCCACATGATTATGAGTAGTTTGAAAGTTGTTTCATGGCTGTACACATCAACACAAAAAAGTTGTTATCTGAGTGCATGCAATGGCTTAGACAATACAAATAGTATACATTTCAAATTTTACACCAAAGCACCTACTGCAAACCTAATGGAAACACCTTAGGTTAACTTTCCACATGATTGTGAGTAGTTTGAAAGTTGTTTCATGGCTGTAGACATCAACACAAAAAAGTTGTTATCTGAGTGCATCCAATGCTTAGACAATACAAATAGTATACATTTCAATTTTACACCTAAGCACCTACTGCAAACCTAATGGAAACACCTTAGGTTAACTTTCCACATGATTATGAGTAGTTTGAAAGTTGTTTCATGGCTGTACACATCAACACAAAAAAGTTGTTATCTCAGTGCATGCAATGGTTAGACAATACAAATAGTAATACATTTCAATTTTACACCAAAGCACTTACTGCAACCCTAATGGAAACACTTTAGGTTAACTTTCCACATGATTATGAGTAGTTTGAAAGTTGTTTCATGGTGTACACATCAACACAAAAAAGTTGCTATCTAAGTGCATGCAATGCTTAGACAATACAAATAGTATACATTTCAATTTTACACCAAAGCACTTACTGCAAACCTAATGGAAACAACTTAGATTAACTTCCCACATGATTCTGAGATGTCTGAAAGTTGTTTCATTACTGTGCACATAAAGACAAAAAAGTTGATTTCACAGTGAATAGAATGCTTTGACATAAAAGCAGTATACATTTCAATTTTACACCAAAGCACCTACTGCAAACCTAATGGAAACACCTTAGGTTAACTTCCCACATGATTATGAGTAGTTTGAAAGTTGTTTCATGGCTGTACACATCAACACAAGAAAGTTGTTATCTGAGAGCATGCAATGCTTAGACAATACAAATAGTATACATTTCAATTTTACACCAAAGCACTTACTGCAAAACCTAATGGAAACACTTTAGGTTAACTTTCCACATGATTATGAGTAGTTTGAAAGTTGTTTCATGGCTGTACACATCAACACAAAAAAGTTGTTATCTGAGTGCATGCAATGCTTAGACAATACAAATAGTATACATTTCAATTTTACACCAAAGCACCTACTGCAAACCTAATGGAAACACCTTAAGTTAACTTTCCACATGATTGTGAGTAGTTTGAAAGTTGTTTCATGGCTGTAGACATCAACACAAAAAAGTTGTTATCTGAGTGCATGCAATGCTTAGACAATACAAATAGTATACATTTCAATTTTACACCAAAGCACTTACTGCAACCCTAATGGAAACACTTTAGGTTAACTTTCCACATGATTATGAGTAGTTTGAAAGTTGTTTCATGGCTGTACACATCAACACAAAAAAAGTTGCTATCTAAGTGCATGCAATGCTTAGACAATACAAATAGTATACATTTCAATTTTACACCAAAGCACTTACTGCAAACCTAATGGAAACAACTTAGATTAACTTCCCACATGATTCTGAGATGTCTGAAAGTTGTTTCATTACTGTGCACATAAAGACAAAAAGTTGATTTCACAGTGAATAGAATGCTTTGACATAAAAGCAGTATACATTTCAATTTTACACCAAAGCACCTACTGCAAACCTAATGGAAACACCTTAGGTTAACTTCCCACATGATTATGAGTAGTTTGAAAGTTGTTTCATGGCTGTACACATCAACACAAGAAAGTTGTTATCTGAGAGCATGCAATGCTTAGACAATACAAATAGTATACATTTCAATTTTACACCAAAGCACTTACTGCAAACCTAATGGAAACACTTTAGGTTAACTTTCCACATGATTATGAGTAGTTTGAAAGTTGTTTCATGGCTGTATACATCAACACAAAAAAGTTGTTATCTGAGTGCATGCAATGCTTAGACAATACAAATAGTATACATTTCAATTTTACACCAAAGCACCTACTGCAAACCTAATGGAAACACCTTAAGTTAACTTTCCACATGATTGTGAGTAGTTTGAAAGTTGTTTCATGGCTGTAGACATCAACACAAAAAAGTTGTTATCTGAGTGCATCCAATGCTTAGACAATACAAATAGTATACATTTCAATTTTACACCAAAGCACTTACTGCAAACCTAATGGAAACACTTTAGGTTAACTTTCCACATGATTGTGAGTAGTTTGAAAGTTGTTCCATGGCTGTAGACATCAACACAAAAAAGTTGTTCTCTGAGTGCATCCAATGCTTAGACAATACAAATAGTATACATTTCAATTTTACACCAAAGCACTTACTGCAAACCTAATGGAAACACTTTAGGTTAACTTTCCACATGATTATGAGTAGTTTGAAAGTTGTTTCATGGCTGTACACATCAACACAAAAAAGTTGTTATCTGAGTGCATGCAATGCTTAGACAATACAAATAGTATACATTTCAATTTTACACCAAAGCACCTACTGCAAACCTAATGGAAACACCTTAAGTTAACTTTCCACATGATTGTGAGTAGTTTGAAAGTTGTTTCATGGCTGTAGACATCAACACAAAAAAGTTGTTATCTGAGTGCATCCAATGCTTAGACAATACAAATAGTATACATTTCAATTTTACACCAAAGCACTTACTGCAAACCTAATGGAAACACTTTAGGTTAACTTTCCACATGATTGTGAGTAGTTTGAAAGTTGTTCCATGGCTGTAGACATCAACACAAAAAAGTTGTTCTCTGAGTGCATCCAATGCTTAGACAATACAAATAGTATACATTTCAATTTTACACCAAAGCACTTACTGCAAACCTAATGGAAACACTTTAGGTTAACTTTCCACATGATTATGAGTAGTTTGAAAGTTGTTTCATGGCTGTACACATCAAAACAAAAAAGTTGTTATCTGAGTGCATGCAATGCTTAGACAATACAAATAGTATACATTTCAATTTTACACCAAAGCACCTACTGCAAACCTAATGGAAACACCTTAGGTTAACTTTCCACATGATTGTGAGTAGTTTGAAAGTTGTTTCATGGCTGTAGACATCAACACAAAAAAGTTGTTATCTCAGTGCATGCAATGCTTGGACAATACAAATAGTATACATTTCAATTTTACTCCAAACCACTTACTGCAAACCTAATGGAAACACCTTAGGTTAACTTCCCACATGATTATGAGTAGTTTGAAAGTTGTTTCATGGCTGTACACATCAACACAAAAAAGTTGTTATCTGAGTGCATGCAATGCTTAGACAATACAAATAGTATACATTTCAATTTTACACCAAAGCACCTACTGCAAACCTAATGGAAACACCTTAGGTTAACTTTCCACATGATTGTGAGTAGTTTGAAAGTTGTTTCATGGCTGTACACATCAACACAAAAAAGTTGTTATCTGAGTGCATCCAATGCTTAGACAATACAAATAGTATACATTTCAATTTTACACCAAAGCACTTACTGCAAACCTAATGGAAACACTTTAGGTTAACTTTCCACATGATTATGAGTAGTTTGAAAGTTGTTTCATGGCTGTACACATCAACACAAAAAAGTTGCTATCTAAGTGCATGCAATGCTTAGACAATACAAATAGTATACATTTCAATTTTACACCAAAGCACTTACTGCAAACCTAATGGAAACAACTTAGATTAACTTCCCACATGATTCTGAGATGTCTGAAAGTTGTTTCATTACTGTGCACATAAAGACAAAAAAGTTGATTTCACAGTGAATAGAATGCTTTGACATAAAAGCAGTATACATTTCAATTTTACACCAAAGTACTTACTGCAAACCTAATGGAAACACCTTAGGTTAACTTCCCACATGATTATGAGTAGTTTGAAAGTTGTTTCATGGCTGTACACATCAACACAAGAAAGTTGTTATCTGAGAGCATGCAATGCTTAGACAATACAAATAGTATACATTTCAATTTTACACCAAAGCACTTACTGCAAACCTAATGGAAACACTTTAGGTTAACTTTCCACATGATTATGAGTAGTTTGAAAGTTGTTTCATGGCTGTACACATCAACACAAAAAAGTTGTTATCTGAGTGCATGCAATGCTTAGACAATACAAATAGTATACATTTCAATTTTACACCAAAGCACCTACTGCAAACCTAATGGAAACACCTTAAGTTAACTTTCCACATGATTGTGAGTAGTTTGAAAGTTGTTTCATGGCTGTAGACATCAACACAAAAAAGTTGTTATCTGAGTGCATGCAATGCTTAGACAATACAAATAGTATACATTTCAATTTTACACCAAAGCACTTACTGCAACCCTAATGGAAACACTTTAGGTTAACTTTCCACATGATTATGAGTAGTTTGAAAGTTGTTTCATGGCTGTACACATCAACACAAAAAAGTTGCTATCTAAGTGCATGCAATGCTTAGACAATACAAATAGTATACATTTCAATTTTACACCAAAGCACTTACTGCAAACCTAATGGAAACAACTTAGATTAACTTCCCACATGATTCTGAGATGTCTGAAAGTTGTTTCATTACTGTGCACATAAAGACAAAAAAGTTGATTTCACAGTGAATAGAATGCTTTGACATAAAAGCAGTATACATTTCAATTTTACACCAAAGCACCTACTGCAAACCTAATGGAAACACCTTAGGTTAACTTCCCACATGATTATGAGTAGTTTGAAAGTTGTTTCATGGCTGTACACATCAACACAAGAAAGTTGTTATCTGAGAGCATGCAATGCTTAGACAATACAAATAGTATACATTTCAATTTTACACCAAAGCACTTACTGCAAACCTAATGGAAACACTTTAGGTTAACTTTCCACATGATTATGAGTAGTTTGAAAGTTGTTTCATGGCTGTATACATCAACACAAAAAAGTTGTTATCTGAGTGCATGCAATGCTTAGACAATACAAATAGTATACATTTCAATTTTACACCAAAGCACCTACTGCAAACCTAATGGAAACACCTTAAGTTAACTTTCCACATGATTGTGAGTAGTTTGAAAGTTGTTTCATGGCTGTAGACATCAACACAAAAAAGTTGTTATCTGAGTGCATCCAATGCTTAGACAATACAAATAGTATACATTTCAATTTTACACCAAAGCACTTACTGCAAACCTAATGGAAACACTTTAGGTTAACTTTCCACATGATTGTGAGTAGTTTGAAAGTTGTTCCATGGCTGCAGACATCAACACAAAAAAGTTGTTCTCTGAGTGCATCCAATGCTTAGACAATACAAATAGTATACATTTCAATTTTACACCAAAGCACTTACTGCAAACCTAATGGAAACACTTTAGGTTAACTTTCCACATGATTATGAGTAGTTTGAAAGTTGTTTCATGGCTGTACACATCAACACAAAAAAGTTGTTATCTGAGTGCATGCAATGCTTAGACAATACAAATAGTATACATTTCAATTTTACACCAAAGCACCTACTGCAAACCTAATGGAAACACCTTAAGTTAACTTTCCACATGATTGTGAGTAGTTTGAAAGTTGTTTCATGGCTGTAGACATCAACACAAAAAAGTTGTTATCTGAGTGCATCCAATGCTTAGACAATACAAATAGTATACATTTCAATTTTACACCAAAGCACTTACTGCAAACCTAATGGAAACACTTTAGGTTAACTTTCCACATGATTGTGAGTAGTTTGAAAGTTGTTCCATGGCTGTAGACATCAACACAAAAAAGTTGTTCTCTGAGTGCATCCAATGCTTAGACAATACAAATAGTATACATTTCAATTTTACACCAAAGCACTTACTGCAAACCTAATGGAAACACTTTAGGTTAACTTTCCACATGATTATGAGTAGTTTGAAAGTTGTTTCATGGCTGTACACATCAAAACAAAAAAGTTGTTATCTGAGTGCATGCAATGCTTAGACAATACAAATAGTATACATTTCAATTTTACACCAAAGCACCTACTGCAAACCTAATGGAAACACCTTAGGTTAACTTTCCACATGATTGTGAGTAGTTTGAAAGTTGTTTCATGGCTGTAGACATCAACACAAAAAAGTTGTTATCTCAGTGCATGCAATGCTTGGACAATACAAATAGTATACATTTCAATTTTACTCCAAACCACTTACTGCAAACCTAATGGAAACACCTTAGGTTAACTTCCCACATGATTATGAGTAGTTTGAAAGTTGTTTCATGGCTGTACACATCAACACAAAAAAGTTGTTATCTGAGTGCATGCAATGCTTAGACAATACAAATAGTATACATTTCAATTTTACACCAAAGCACCTACTGCAAACCTAATGGAAACACCTTAGGTTAACTTTCCACATGATTGTGAGTAGTTTGAAAGTTGTTTCATGGCTGTACACATCAACACAAAAAAGTTGTTATCTGAGTGCATCCAATGCTTAGACAATACAAATAGTATACATTTCAATTTTACACCAAAGCACTTACTGCAAACCTAATGGAAACACTTTAGGTTAACTTTCCACATGATTATGAGTAGTTTGAAAGTTGTTTCATGGCTGTACACATCAACACAAAAAAGTTGCTATCTAAGTGCATGCAATGCTTAGACAATACAAATAGTATACATTTCAATTTTACACCAAAGCACTTACTGCAAACCTAATGGAAACAACTTAGATTAACTTCCCACATGATTCTGAGATGTCTGAAAGTTGTTTCATTACTGTGCACATAAAGACAAAAAAGTTGATTTCACAGTGAATAGAATGCTTTGACATAAAAGCAGTATACATTTCAATTTTACACCAAAGTACTTACTGCAAACCTAATGGAAACACCTTAGGTTAACTTCCCACATGATTATGAGTAGTTTGAAAGTTGTTTCATGGCTGTACACATCAACACAAGAAAGTTGTTATCTGAGAGCATGCAATGCTTAGACAATACAAATAGTATACATTTCAATTTTACACCAAAGCACTTACTGCAAACCTAATGGAAACACTTTAGGTTAACTTTCCACATGATTATGAGTAGTTTGAAAGTTGTTTCATGGCTGTACACATCAACACAAAAAAGTTGTTATCTGAGTGCATGCAATGCTTAGACAATACAAATAGTATACATTTCAATTTTACACCAAAGCACCTACTGCAAACCTAATGGAAACACCTTAAGTTAACTTTCCACATGATTGTGAGTAGTTTGAAAGTTGTTTCATGGCTGTAGACATCAACACAAAAAAGTTGTTATCTGAGTGCATCCAATGCTTAGACAATACAAATAGTATACATATCAATTTTACACCAAAGCACTTACTGCAAACCTAATGGAAACACTTTAGGTTAACTTTCCACATGATTATGAGTAGTTTGAAAGTTGTTTCATGGCTGTAGACATCAACACAAAAAAGTTGTTATCTCAGTGCATGCAATGCTTAGACAATACAAATAGTATACATTTCAATTTTACTCCAAACCACTTACTGCAAACCTAATGGAAACACCTTAGGTTAACTTCCCACATGATTATGAGTAGTTTGAAAGTTGTTTCATGGCTGTACACATCAACACAAAAAAGTTGTTATCTGAGTGCATGCAATGCTTAGACAATACAAATAGTATACATTTCAATTTTACACCAAAGCACTTACTGCAAACCTAATGGAAACACTTTAGGTTAACTTTCCACATGATTATGAGTAGTTTGAAAGTTGTTTCATGGCTGTACACATCAACACAAAAAAGTTGTTATCTGAGTGCATGCAATGCTTAGACAATACAAATAGTATACATTTCAATTTTACACCAAAGCACCTACTGCAAACCTAATGGAAACACCTTAGGTTAACTTTCCACATGATTGTGAGTAGTTTGAAAGTTGTTTCATGGCTGTAGACATCAACACAAAAAAGTTGTTATCTGAGTGCATCCAATGCTTAGACAATACAAATAGTATACATTTCAATTTTACACCTAAGCACCTACTGCAAACCTAATGGAAACACCTTAGGTTAACTTTCCACATGATTATGAGTAGTTTGAAAGTTGTTTCATGGCTGTACACATCAACACAAAAAAGTTGTTATCTCAGTGCATGCAATGCTTAGACAATACAAATAGTATACATTTCAATTTTACACCAAAGCACTTACTGCAACCCTAATGGAAACACTTTAGGTTAACTTTCCACATGATTATGAGTAGTTTGAAAGTTGTTTCATGGCTGTACACATCAACACAAAAAAGTTGCTATCTAAGTGCATGCAATGCTTAGACAATACAAATAGTATACATTTCAATTTTACACCAAAGCACTTACTGCAAACCTAATGGAAACAACTTAGATTAACTTCCCACATGATTCTGAGATGTCTGAAAGTTGTTTCATTACTGTGCACATAAAGACAAAAAAGTTGATTTCACAGTGAATAGAATGCTTTGACATAAAAGCAGTATACATTTCAATTTTACACCAAAGCACCTACTGCAAACCTAATGGAAACACCTTAGGTTAACTTCCCACATGATTATGAGTAGTTTGAAAGTTGTTTCATGGCTGTACACATCAACACAAGAAAGTTGTTATCTGAGAGCATGCAATGCTTAGACAATACAAATAGTATACATTTCAATTTTACACCAAAGCACTTACTGCAAACCTAATGGAAACACTTTAGGTTAACTTTCCACATGATTATGAGTAGTTTGAAAGTTGTTTCATGGCTGTACACATCAACACAAAAAAGTTGTTATCTGAGTGCATGCAATGCTTAGACAATACAAATAGTATACATTTCAATTTTACACCAAAGCACCTACTGCAAACCTAATGGAAACACCTTAAGTTAACTTTCCACATGATTGTGAGTAGTTTGAAAGTTGTTTCATGGCTGTAGACATCAACACAAAAAAGTTGTTATCTGAAGTGCATGCAATGCTTAGACAATACAAATAGTATACATTTCAATTTTACACCAAAGCACTTACTGCAACCCTAATGGAAACACTTTAGGTTAACTTTCCACATGATTATGAGTAGTTTGAAAGTTGTTTCATGGCTGTACACATCAACACAAAAAAGTTGCTATCTAAGTGCATGCAATGCTTAGACAATACAAATAGTATACATTTCAATTTTACACCAAAGCACTTACTGCAAACCTAATGGAAACAACTTAGATTAACTTCCCACATGATTCTGAGATGTCTGAAAGTTGTTTCATTACTGTGCACATAAAGACAAAAAAGTTGATTTCACAGTGAATAGAATGCTTTGACATAAAAGCAGTATACATTTCAATTTTACACCAAAGCACCTACTGCAAACCTAATGGAAACACCTTAGGTTAACTTCCCACATGATTATGAGTAGTTTGAAAGTTGTTTCATGGCTGTACACATCAACACAAGAAAGTTGTTATCTGAGAGCATGCAATGCTTAGACAATACAAATAGTATACATTTCAATTTTACACCAAAGCACTTACTGCAAACCTAATGGAAACACTTTAGGTTAACTTTCCACATGATTATGAGTAGTTTGAAAGTTGTTTCATGGCTGTACACATCAACACAAAAAAGTTGTTATCTGAGTGCATGCAATGCTTAGACAATACAAATAGTATACATTTCAATTTTACACCAAAGCACCTACTGCAAACCTAATGGAAACACCTTAAGTTAACTTTCCACATGATTGTGAGTAGTTTGAAAGTTGTTTCATGGCTGTAGACATCAACACAAAAAAGTTGTTATCTGAGTGCATCCAATGCTTAGACAATACAAATAGTATACATTTCAATTTTACACCAAAGCACTTACTGCAAACCTAATGGAAACACTTTAGGTTAACTTTCCACATGATTATGAGTAGTTTGAAAGTTGTTTCATGGCTGTAGACATCAACACAAAAAAGTTGTTATCTCAGTGCATGCAATGCTTAGACAATACAAATAGTATACATTTCAATTTTACTCCAAACCACTTACTGCAAACCTAATGGAAACACCTTAGGTTAACTTCCCACATGATTATGAGTAGTTTGAAAGTTGTTTCATGGCTGTACACATCAACACAAAAAAGTTGTTATCTGAGTGCATGCAATGCTTAGACAATACAAATAGTATACATTTCAATTTTACACCAAAGCACTTACTGCAAACCTAATGGAAACACTTTAGGTTAACTTTCCACATGATTATGAGTAGTTTGAAAGTTGTTTCATGGCTGTACACATCAACACAAAAAAGTTGTTATCTGAGTGCATCCAATGCTTAGACAATACAAATAGTATACATTTCAATTTTACACCAAAGCACTTACTGCAAACCTAATGGAAACACTTTAGGTTAACTTCCCACATGATTCTGAGATGTCTGAAAGTTGTTTCATACCTGTGCACATAAAGACAAAAAAGTTGATTTCACAGTGAATAGAATGCTTTGACATAAAAGTAGTATACATTTCAATTGTACTCAAAAGTCTTGACTGCAAACCTAATGCAAACACATTTGGTTAACTTACCAGATGAGTATGACTAGGTTTATAGTTGTTTCATGCCTCAGTTCATCAAGACAAAAAAGTTACTTTCTCAGTACTACTATGCTCTGACATTAAGGTAGTACACATCTGAATTTTACACCAAAGCACCTACTGCAAACCTAATGGAAACACCTTAGGTTAACTTTCCACATGATTGTGAGTAGTTTGAAAGTTGTTTCATGGCTGTAGACATCAACACAAAAAAGTTTTTATCTCAGTGCATGCAATGCTTAGGCAATACAAATAGTATACATTTCAATTTTACTCCAAAGCACTTACTGCAAACCTAATGGAAACACCTTAGGTTAACTTCCCACATGATTATGAGTAGTTTGAAAGTTGTGTCATGGCTGTACACATCAACACAAAAAAGTTGTTATCTCAGTGCATGCAATGCTTAGACAATACAAATAGTATACATTTCAATTTTACACCAAAGCACTTACTGCAAACCTAATGGAAACACCTTAGGTTAACTTCCCACATGATTATGAGTAGTTTGAAAGTTGTTTCATGGCTGTACACATCAACACAAAAAAGTTGTTATCTCAGTGCATGCAATGCTTAGACAATACAAATAGTATACATTTCAATTTTACACCAAAGCACTTACTGCAAACCTAATGGAAACACTTTAGGTTAACTTTCCACATGATTATGAGTAGTTTGAAAGTTGTTTCATGGCTGTACACATCAACACAAAAAAGTTGCTATCTAAGTGCATGCAATGCTTAGACAATACAAATAGTATACATTTCAATGTTACACCAAAGCACTTACTGCAAACCTAATGGAAACAACTTAGATTAACTTCCCACATGATTCTGAGATGTCTGAAAGTTGTTTCATTACTGTGCACATAAAGACAAAAAAGTTGATTTCACAGTGAATAGAATGCTTTGACATAAAAGCAGTATACATTTCAATTTTACACCAAAGCACTTACTGCAAACCTAATGGAAACACTTTAGGTTAACTTTCCACATGATTATGAGTAGTTTGAAAGTTGTTTCATGGCTGTAGACATCAACACAAAAAAGTTGTTATCTCAGTGCATGCAATGCTTAGACAATACAAATAGTATACATTTCAATTTTACTCCAAACCACTTACTGCAAACCTAATGGAAACACTTTAGGTTAACTTTCCACATGATTATGAGTAGTTTGAAAGTTGTTTCATGGCTGTACACATCAACACAAAAAAGTTGTTATCTGAGTGCATGCAATGCTTAGACAATACAAATAGTATACATTTCAATTTTACACCAAAGCACCTACTGCAAACCTAATGGAAACACCTTAGGTTAACTTTCCACATGATTGTGAGTAGTTTGAAAGTTGTTCCATGGCTGTAGACATCAACACAAAAAAGTTGTTCTCTGAGTGCATCCAATGCTTAGACAATACAAATAGTATACATTTCAATTTTACACCAAAGCACTTACTGCAAACCTAATGGAAACACTTTAGGTTAACTTTCCACATGATTATGAGTAGTTTGAAAGTTGTTTCATGGCTGTACACATCAAAACAAAAAAGTTGTTATCTGAGTGCATGCAATGCTTAGACAATACAAATAGTATACATTTCAATTTTACTCCAAAGCACCTACTGCAAACCTAATGGAAACACCTTAGGTTAACTTTCCACATGATTGTGAGTAGTTTGAAAGTTGTTTCATGGCTGTAGACATCAACACAAAAAAGTTGTTATCTCAGTGCATGCAATGCTTGGACAATACAAATAGTATACATTTCAATTTTACTCCAAACCACTTACTGCAAACCTAATGGAAACACCTTAGGTTAACTTCCCACATGATTATGAGTAGTTTGAAAGTTGTTTCATGGCTGTACACATCAACACAAAAAAGTTGTTATCTGAGTGCATGCAATGCTTAGACAATACAAATAGTATACATTTCAATTTTACACCAAAGCACCTACTGCAAACCTAATGGAAACACCTTAGGTTAACTTTCCACATGATTGTGAGTAGTTTGAAAGTTGTTTCATGGCTGTACACATCAACACAAAAAAGTTGTTATCTGAGTGCATCCAATGCTTAGACAATACAAATAGTATACATTTCAATTTTACACCAAAGCACTTACTGCAAACCTAATGGAAACACTTTAGGTTAACTTTCCACATGATTATGAGTAGTTTGAAAGTTGTTTCATGGCTGTACACATCAACACAAAAAAGTTGCTATCTAAGTGCATGCAATGCTTAGACAATACAAATAGTATACATTTCAATTTTACACCAAAGCACTTACTGCAAACCTAATGGAAACAACTTAGATTAACTTCCCACATGATTCTGAGATGTCTGAAAGTTGTTTCATTACTGTGCACATAAAGACAAAAAAGTTGATTTCACAGTGAATAGAATGCTTTGACATAAAAGCAGTATACATTTCAATTTTACACCAAAGTACTTACTGCAAACCTAATGGAAACACCTTAGGTTAACTTCCCACATGATTATGAGTAGTTTGAAAGTTGTTTCATGGCTGTACACATCAACACAAGAAAGTTGTTATCTGAGAGCATGCAATGCTTAGACAATACAAATAGTATACATTTCAATTTTACACCAAAGCACTTACTGCAAACCTAATGGAAACACTTTAGGTTAACTTTCCACATGATTATGAGTAGTTTGAAAGTTGTTTCATGGCTGTACACATCAACACAAAAAAGTTGTTATCTGAGTGCATGCAATGCTTAGACAATACAAATAGTATACATTTCAATTTTACACCAAAGCACCTACTGCAAACCTAATGGAAACACCTTAAGTTAACTTTCCACATGATTGTGAGTAGTTTGAAAGTTGTTTCATGGCTGTAGACATCAACACAAAAAAGTTGTTATCTGAGTGCATCCAATGCTTAGACAATACAAATAGTATACATATCAATTTTACACCAAAGCACTTACTGCAAACCTAATGGAAACACTTTAGGTTAACTTTCCACATGATTATGAGTAGTTTGAAAGTTGTTTCATGGCTGTAGACATCAACACAAAAAAGTTGTTATCTCAGTGCATGCAATGCTTAGACAATACAAATAGTATACATTTCAATTTTACTCCAAACCACTTACTGCAAACCTAATGGAAACACCTTAGGTTAACTTCCCACATGATTATGAGTAGTTTGAAAGTTGTTTCATGGCTGTACACATCAACACAAAAAAGTTGTTATCTGAGTGCATGCAATGCTTAGACAATACAAATAGTATACATTTCAATTTTACACCAAAGCACTTACTGCAAACCTAATGGAAACACCTTAGGTTAACTTTCCACATGATTGTGAGTAGTTTGAAAGTTGTTTCATGGCTGTAGACATCAACACAAAAAAGTTGTTATCTGAGTGCATCCAATGCTTAGACAATACAAATAGTATACATTTCAATTTTACACCTAAGCACCTACTGCAAACCTAATGGAAACACCTTAGGTTAACTTTCCACATGATTATGAGTAGTTTGAAAGTTGTTTCATGGCTGTACACATCAACACAAAAAAGTTGTTATCTCAGTGCATGCAATGCTTAGACAATACAAATAGTATACATTTCAATTTTACACCAAAGCACTTACTGCAACCCTAATGGAAACACTTTAGGTTAACTTTCCACATGATTATGAGTAGTTTGAAAGTTGTTTCATGGGTGTACACATCAACACAAAAAAGTTGCTATCTAAGTGCATGCAATGCTTAGACAATACAAATAGTATACATTTCAATTTTACACCAAAGCACTTACTGCAAACCTAATGGAAACAACTTAGATTAACTTCCCACATGATTCTGAGATGTCTGAAAGTTGTTTCATTACTGTGCACATAAAGACAAAAAAGTTGATTTCACAGTGAATAGAATGCTTTGACATAAAAGCAGTATACATTTCAATTTTACACCAAAGCACCTACTGCAAACCTAATGGAAACACCTTAGGTTAACTTCCCACATGATTATGAGTAGTTTGAAAGTTGTTTCATGGCTGTACACATCAACACAAGAAAGTTGTTATCTGAGAGCATGCAATGCTTAGACAATACAAATAGTATACATTTCAATTTTACACCAAAGCACTTACTGCAAACCTAATGGAAACACTTTAGGTTAACTTTCCACATGATTATGAGTAGTTTGAAAGTTGTTTCATGGCTGTACACATCAACACAAAAAAGTTGTTATCTGAGTGCATGCAATGCTTAGACAATACAAATAGTATACATTTCAATTTTACACCAAAGCACCTACTGCAAACCTAATGGAAACACCTTAAGTTAACTTTCCACATGATTGTGAGTAGTTTGAAAGTTGTTTCATGGCTGTAGACATCAACACAAAAAAGTTGTTATCTGAGTGCATGCAATGCTTAGACAATACAAATAGTATACATTTCAATTTTACACCAAAGCACTTACTGCAACCCTAATGGAAACACTTTAGGTTAACTTTCCACATGATTATGAGTAGTTTGAAAGTTGTTTCATGGCTGTACACATCAACACAAAAAAGTTGCTATCTAAGTGCATGCAATGCTTAGACAATACAAATAGTATACATTTCAATTTTACACCAAAGCACTTACTGCAAACCTAATGGAAACAACTTAGATTAACTTCCCACATGATTCTGAGATGTCTGAAAGTTGTTTCATTACTGTGCACATAAAGACAATAAAGTTGATTTCACAGTGAATAGAATGCTTTGACATAAAAGCAGTATACATTTCAATTTTACACCAAAGCACCTACTGCAAACCTAATGGAAACACCTTAGGTTAACTTCCCACATGATTATGAGTAGTTTGAAAGTTGTTTCATGGCTGTACACATCAACACAAGAAAGTTGTTATCTGAGAGCATGCAATGCTTAGACAATACAAATAGTATACATTTCAATTTTACACCAAAGCACTTACTGCAAACCTAATGGAAACACTTTAGGTTAACTTTCCACATGATTATGAGTAGTTTGAAAGTTGTTTCATGGCTGTACACATCAACACAAAAAAGTTGTTATCTGAGTGCATGCAATGCTTAGACAATACAAATAGTATACATTTCAATTTTACACCAAAGCACCTACTGCAAATCTAATGGAAACACCTTAAGTTAACTTTCCACATGATTGTGAGTAGTTTGAAAGTTGTTTCATGGCTGTAGACATCAACACAAAAAAGTTGTTATCTGAGTGCATCCAATGCTTAGACAATACAAATAGTATACATTTCAATTTTACACCAAAGCACTTACTGCAAACCTAATGGAAACACTTTAGGTTAACTTTCCACATGATTATGAGTAGTTTGAAAGTTGTTTCATGGCTGTAGACATCAACACAAAAAAGTTGTTATCTCAGTGCATGCAATGCTTAGACAATACAAATAGTATACATTTCAATTTTACTCCAAACCACTTAATGCAAACCTAATGGAAACACCTTAGGTTAACTTCCCACATGATTATGAGTAGTTTGAAAGTTGTTTCATGGCTGTACACATCAACACAAAAAAGTTGTTATCTGAGTGCATGCAATGCTTAGACAATACAAATAGTATACATTTCAATTTTACACCAAAGCACTTACTGCAAACCTAATGGAAACACTTTAGGTTAACTTTCCACATGATTATGAGTAGTTTGAAAGTTGTTTCATGGCTGTACACATCAACACAAAAAAGTTGTTATCTGAGTGCATGCAATGCTTAGACAATACAAATAGTATACATTTCAATTTTACACCAAAGCACCTACTGCAAACCTAATGGAAACACCTTAGGTTAACTTTCCACATGATTGTGAGTAGTTTGAAAGTTGTTTCATGGCTGTAGACATCAACACAAAAAAGTTGTTATCTGAGTGCATCCAATGCTTAGACAATACAAATAGTATACATTTCAATTTTACACCAAAGCACTTACTGCAAACCTAATGGAAACACTTTAGGTTAACTTCCCACATGATTCTGAGATGTCTGAAAGTTGTTTCATACCTGTGCACATAAAGACAAAAAAGTTGATTTCACAGTGAATAGAATGCTTTGACATAAAAGTAGTATACATTTCAATTGTACTCAAAAGTCTTGACTGCAAACCTAATGCAAACACATTTGGTTAACTTACCAGATGAGTATGACTAGGTTTATAGTTGTTTCATGCCTCAGTTCATCAAGACAAAAAAGTTACTTTCTCAGTACTACTATGCTCTGACATTAAGGTAGTACACATCTGAATTTTACACCAAAGCACCTACTGCAAACCTAATGGAAACACCTTAGGTTAACTTTCCACATGATTGTGAGTAGTTTGAAAGTTGTTTCATGGCTGTAGACATCAACACAAAAAAGTTTTTATCTCAGTGCATGCAATGCTTAGGCAATACAAATAGTATACATTTCAATTTTACTCCAAAGCACTTACTGCAAACCTAATGGAAACACCTTAGGTTAACTTCCCACATGATTATGAGTAGTTTGAAAGTTGTGTCATGGCTGTACACATCAACACAAAAAAGTTGTTATCTCAGTGCATGCAATGCTTAGACAATACAAATAGTATACATTTCAATTTTACACCAAAGCACTTACTGCAAAC
The DNA here is from genome assembly GCF_030028105.1 of Mobula birostris. Taxonomy (NCBI): domain Eukaryota; kingdom Metazoa; phylum Chordata; class Chondrichthyes; order Myliobatiformes; family Myliobatidae; genus Mobula; species Mobula birostris. Next base: position 189,874 of record NW_027276488.1, on the reverse strand, counting down.
CTAATGGAAACACCTTAGGTTAACTTCCCACATGATTATGAGTAGTTTGAAAGTTGTTTCATGGCTGTACACATCAACACAAAAAAGTTGTTATCTGAGTGCATGCAATGCTTAGACAATACAAATAGTATACATTTCAATTTTACACCAAAGCACTTACTGCAAACCTAATGGAAACACTTTAGGTTAACTTTCCACATGATTATGAGTAGTTTGAAAGTTGTTTCATGGCTGTACACATCAACACAAAAAAGTTGCTATCTAAGTGCATGCAATGCTTAGACAATACAAATAGTATACATTTCAATTTTACACCAAAGCACTTACTGCAAACCTAATGGAAACAACTTAGATTAACTTCCCACATGATTCTGAGATGTCTGAAAGTTGTTTCATTACTGTGCACATAAAGACAAAAAAGTTGATTTCACAGTGAATAGAATGCTTTGACATAAAAGCAGTATACATTTCAATTTTACACCAAAGTACTTACTGCAAACCTAATGGAAACACCTTAGGTTAACTTCCCACATGATTATGAGTAGTTTGAAAGTTGTTTCATGGCTGTACACATCAACACAAGAAAGTTGTTATCTGAGAGCATGCAATGCTTAGACAATACAAATAGTATACATTTCAATTTTACACCAAAGCACTTACTGCAAACCTAATGGAAACACTTTAGGTTAACTTTCCACATGATTATGAGTAGTTTGAAAGTTGTTTCATGGCTGTACACATCAACACAAAAAAGTTGTTATCTGAGTGCATGCAATGCTTAGACAATACAAATAGTATACATTTCAATTTTACACCAAAGCACCTACTGCAAACCTAATGGAAACACCTTAAGTTAACTTTCCACATGATTGTGAGTAGTTTGAAAGTTGTTTCATGGCTGTAGACATCAACACAAAAAAGTTGTTATCTGAGTGCATCCAATGCTTAGACAATACAAATAGTATACATTTCAATTTTACACCAAAGCACTTACTGCAAACCTAATGGAAACACTTTAGGTTAACTTTCCACATGATTATGAGTAGTTTGAAAGTTGTTTCATGGCTGTAGACATCAACACAAAAAAGTTGTTATCTCAGTGCATGCAATGCTTAGACAATACAAATAGTATACATTTCAATTTTACTCCAAACCACTTACTGCAAACCTAATGGAAACACCTTAGGTTAACTTCCCACATGATTATGAGTAGTTTGAAAGTTGTTTCATGGCTGTACACATCAACACAAAAAAGTTGTTATCTGAGTGCATGCAATGCTTAGACAATACAAATAGTATACATTTCAATTTTACACCAAAGCACTTACTGCAAACCTAATGGAAACACTTTAGGTTAACTTTCCACATGATTATGAGTAGTTTGAAAGTTGTTTCATGGCTGTACACATCAACACAAAAAAGTTGTTATCTGAGTGCATGCAATGCTTAGACAATACAAATAGTATACATTTCAATTTTACACCAAAGCACCTACTGCAAACCTAATGGAAACACCTTAGGTTAACTTTCCACATGATTGTGAGTAGTTTGAAAGTTGTTTCATGGCTGTAGACATCAACACAAAAAAGTTGTTATCTGAGTGCATCCAATGCTTAGACAATACAAATAGTATACATTTCAATTTTACACCAAAGCACTTACTGCAAACCTAATGGAAACACTTTAGGTTAACTTTCCACATGATTATGAGTAGTTTGAAAGTTGTTTCATGGCTGTACACATCAAAACAAAAAAGTTGTTATCTGAGTGCATGCAATGCTTAGACAATACAAATAGTATACATTTCAATTTTACACCAAAGCACCTACTGCAAACCTAATGGAAACACCTTAGGTTAACTTTCCACATGATTGTGAGTAGTTTGAAAGTTGTTTCATGGCTGTAGACATCAACACAAAAAAGTTGTTATCTCAGTGCATGCAATGCTTGGACAATACAAATAGTATACATTTCAATTTTACTCCAAACCACTTACTGCAAACCTAATGGAAACACCTTAGGTTAACTTCCCACATGATTATGAGTAGTTTGAAAGTTGTTTCATGGCTGTACACATCAACACAAAAAAGTTGTTATCTGAGTGCATGCAATGCTTAGACAATACAAATAGTATACATTTCAATTTTACACCAAAGCACCTACTGCAAACCTAATGGAAACACCTTAGGTTAACTTTCCACATGATTGTGAGTAGTTTGAAAGTTGTTTCATGGCTGTACACATCAACACAAAAAAGTTGTTATCTGAGTGCATCCAATGCTTAGACAATACAAATAGTATACATTTCAATTTTACACCAAAGCACTTACTGCAAACCTAATGGAAACACTTTAGGTTAACTTTCCACATGATTATGAGTAGTTTGAAAGTTGTTTCATGGCTGTACACATCAACACAAAAAAGTTGCTATCTAAGTGCATGCAATGCTTAGACAATACAAATAGTATACATTTCAATTTTACACCAAAGCACTTACTGCAAACCTAATGGAAACAACTTAGATTAACTTCCCACATGATTCTGAGATGTCTGAAAGTTGTTTCATTACTGTGCACATAAAGACAAAAAAGTTGATTTCACAGTGAATAGAATGCTTTGACATAAAAGCAGTATACATTTCAATTTTACACCAAAGTACTTACTGCAAACCTAATGGAAACACCTTAGGCTAACTTCCCACATGATTATGAGTAGTTTGAAAGTTGTTTCATGGCTGTACACATCAACACAAGAAAGTTGTTATCTGAGAGCATGCAATGCTTAGACAATACAAATAGTATACATTTCAATTTTACACCAAAGCACTTACTGCAAACCTAATGGAAACACTTTAGGTTAACTTTCCACATGATTATGAGTAGTTTGAAAGTTGTTTCATGGCTGTACACATCAACACAAAAAAGTTGTTATCTGAGTGCATGCAATGCTTAGACAATACAAATAGTATACATTTCAATTTTACACCAAAGCACCTACTGCAAACCTAATGGAAACACCTTAAGTTAACTTTCCACATGATTGTGAGTAGTTTGAAAGTTGTTTCATGGCTGTAGACATCAACACAAAAAAGTTGTTATCTGAGTGCATCCAATGCTTAGACAATACAAATAGTATACATTTCAATTTTACACCAAAGCACTTACTGCAAACCTAATGGAAACACTTTAGGTTAACTTTCCACATGATTATGAGTAGTTTGAAAGTTGTTTCATGGCTGTAGACATCAACACAAAAAAGTTGTTATCTCAGTGCATGCAATGCTTAGACAATACAAATAGTATACATTTCAATTTTACTCCAAACCACTTACTGCAAACCTAATGGAAACACTTTAGGTTAACTTTCCACATGATTATGAGTAGTTTGAAAGTTGTTTCATGGCTGTACACATCAACACAAAAAAGTTGTTATCTGAGTGCATGCAATGCTTAGACAATACAAATAGTATACATTTCAATTTTACACCAAAGCACCTACTGCAAACCTAATGGAAACACCTTAGGTTAACTTTCCACATGATTGTGAGTAGTTTGAAAGTTGTTCCATGGCTGTAGACATCAACACAAAAAAGTTGTTATCTGAGTGCATCCAATGCTTAGACAATACAAATAGTATACATTTCAATTTTACACCAAAGCACTTACTGCAAACCTAATGGAAACACTTTAGGTTAACTTTCCACATGATTATGAGTAGTTTGAAAGTTGTTTCATGGCTGTACACATCAAAACAAAAAAGTTGTTATCTGAGTGCATGCAATGCTTAGACAATACAAATAGTATACATTTCAATTTTACACCAAAGCACCTACTGCAAACCTAATGGAAACACCTTAGGTTAACTTTCCACATGATTGTGAGTAGTTTGAAAGTTGTTTCATGGCTGTAGACATCAACACAAAAAAGTTGTTATCTCAGTGCATGCAATGCTTGGACAATACAAATAGTATACATTTCAATTTTACTCCAAACCACTTACTGCAAACCTAATGGAAACACCTTAGGTTAACTTCCCACATGATTATGAGTAGTTTGAAAGTTGTTTCATGGCTGTACACATCAACACAAAAAAGTTGTTATCTGAGTGCATGCAATGCTTAGACAATACAAATAGTATACATTTCAATTTTACACCAAAGCACCTACTGCAAACCTAATGGAAACACCTTAGGTTAACTTTCCACATGATTGTGAGTAGTTTGAAAGTTGTTTCATGGCTGTACACATCAACACAAAAAAGTTGTTATCTGAGTGCATCCAATGCTTAGACAATACAAATAGTATACATTTCAATTTTACACCAAAGCACTTACTGCAAACCTAATGGAAACACTTTAGGTTAACTTCCCACATGATTATGAGTAGTTTGAAAGTTGTTTCATTACTGTGCACATAAAGACAAAAAAGTTGATTTCACAGTGAATAGAATGCTTTGACATAAAAGCAGTATACATTTCAATTTTACACCAAAGTACTTACTGCAAACCTAATGGAAACACCTTAGGTTAACTTCCCACATGATTATGAGTAGTTTGAAAGTTGTTTCATGGCTGTACACATCAACACAAGAAAGTTGTTATCTGAGAGCATGCAATGCTTAGACAATACAAATAGTATACATTTCAATTTTACACCAAAGCACTTACTGCAAACCTAATGGAAACACTTTAGGTTAACTTTCCACATGATTATGAGTAGTTTGAAAGTTGTTTCATGGCTGTACACATCAACACAAAAAAGTTGTTATCTGAGTGCATGCAATGCTTAGACAATACAAATAGTATACATTTCAATTTTACACCAAAGCACCTACTGCAAACCTAATGGAAACACCTTAAGTTAACTTTCCACATGATTGTGAGTAGTTTGAAAGTTGTTTCATGGCTGTAGACATCAACACAAAAAAGTTGTTATCTGAGTGCATCCAATGCTTAGACAATACAAATAGTATACATATCAATTTTACACCAAAGCACTTACTGCAAACCTAATGGAAACACTTTAGGTTAACTTTCCACATGATTATGAGTAGTTTGAAAGTTGTTTCATGGCTGTAGACATCAACACAAAAAAGTTGTTATCTCAGTGCATGCAATGCTTAGACAATACAAATAGTATACATTTCAATTTTACTCCAAACCACTTACTGCAAACCTAATGGAAACACCTTAGGTTAACTTCCCACATGATTATCAGTAGTTTGAAAGTTGTTTCATGTCTGTACACATCAACACAAAAAAGTTGTTATCTGAGTGCATGCAATGCTTAGACAATACAAATAGTATACATTTCAATTTTACACCAAAGCACTTACTGCAAACCTAATGGAAACACTTTAGGTTAACTTTCCACATGATTATGAGTAGTTTGAAAGTTGTTTCATGGCTGTACACATCAACACAAAAAAGTTGTTATCTGAGTGCATGCAATGCTTAGACAATACAAATAGTATACATTTCAATTTTACACCAAAGCACCTACTGCAAACCTAATGGAAACACCTTAGGTTAACTTTCCACATGATTGTGAGTAGTTTGAAAGTTGTTTCATGGCTGTAGACATCAACACAAAAAAGTTGTTATCTGAGTGCATCCAATGCTTAGACAATACAAATAGTATACATTTCAATTTTACACCTAAGCACCTACTGCAAACCTAATGGAAACACCTTAGGTTAACTTTCCACATGATTATGAGTAGTTTGAAAGTTGTTTCATGGCTGTACACATCAACACAAAAAAGTTGTTATCTCAGTGCATGCAATGCTTAGACAATACAAATAGTATACATTTCAATTTTACACCAAAGCACTTACTGCAACCCTAATGGAAACACTTTAGGTTAACTTTCCACATGATTATGAGTAGTTTGAAAGTTGTTTCATGGGTGTACACATCAACACAAAAAAGTTGCTATCTAAGTGCATGCAATGCTTAGACAATACAAATAGTATACATTTCAATTTTACACCAAAGCACTTACTGCAAACCTAATGGAAACAACTTAGATTAACTTCCCACATGATTCTGAGATGTCTGAAAGTTGTTTCATTACTGTGCACATAAAGACAAAAAAGTTGATTTCACAGTGAATAGAATGCTTTGACATAAAAGCAGTATACATTTCAATTTTACACCAAAGCACCTACTGCAAACCTAATGGAAACACCTTAGGTTAACTTCCCACATGATTATGAGTAGTTTGAAAGTTGTTTCATGGCTGTACACATCAACACAAGAAAGTTGTTATCTGAGAGCATGCAATGCTTAGACAATACAAATAGTATACATTTCAATTTTACACCAAAGCACTTACTGCAAACCTAATGGAAACACTTTAGGTTAACTTTCCACATGATTATGAGTAGTTTGAAAGTTGTTTCATGGCTGTACACATCAACACAAAAAAGTTGTTATCTGAGTGCATGCAATGCTTAGACAATACAAATAGTATACATTTCAATTTTACACCAAAGCACCTACTGCAAACCTAATGGAAACACCTTAAGTTAACTTTCCACATGATTGTGAGTAGTTTGAAAGTTGTTTCATGGCTGTAGACATCAACACAAAAAAGTTGTTATCTGAGTGCATGCAATGCTTAGACAATACAAATAGTATACATTTCAATTTTACACCAAAGCACTTACTGCAACCCTAATGGAAACACTTTAGGTTAACTTTCCACATGATTATGAGTAGTTTGAAAGTTGTTTCATGGCTGTACACATCAACACAAAAAAGTTGCTATCTAAGTGCATGCAATGCTTAGACAATACAAATAGTATACATTTCAATTTTACACCAAAGCACTTACTGCAAACCTAATGGAAACAACTTAGATTAACTTCCCACATGATTCTGAGATGTCTGAAAGTTGTTTCATTACTGTGCACATAAAGACAAAAAAGTTGATTTCACAGTGAATAGAATGCTTTGACATAAAAGCAGTATACATTTCAATTTTACACCAAAGCACCTACTGCAAACCTAATGGAAACACCTTAGGTTAACTTCCCACATGATTATGAGTAGTTTGAAAGTTGTTTCATGGCTGTACACATCAACACAAGAAAGTTGTTATCTGAGAGCATGCAATGCTTAGACAATACAAATAGTATACATTTCAATTTTACACCAAAGCACTTACTGCAAACCTAATGGAAACACTTTAGGTTAACTTTCCACATGATTATGAGTAGTTTGAAAGTTGTTTCATGGCTGTACACATCAACACAAAAAAGTTGTTATCTGAGTGCATGCAATGCTTAGACAATACAAATAGTATACATTTCAATTTTACACCAAAGCACCTACTGCAAACCTAATGGAAACACCTTAAGTTAACTTTCCACATGATTGTGAGTAGTTTGAAAGTTGTTTCATGGCTGTAGACATCAACACAAAAAAGTTGTTATCTGAGTGCATCCAATGCTTAGACAATACAAATAGTATACATTTCAATTTTACACCAAAGCACTTACTGCAAACCTAATGGAAACACTTTAGGTTAACTTTCCACATGATTATGAGTAGTTTGAAAGTTGTTTCATGGCTGTAGACATCAACACAAAAAAGTTGTTATCTCAGTGCATGCAATGCTTAGACAATACAAATAGTATACATTTCAATTTTACTCCAAACCACTTACTGCAAACCTAATGGAAACACCTTAGGTTAACTTCCCACATGATTATGAGTAGTTTGAAAGTTGTTTCATGGCTGTACACATCAACACAAAAAAGTTGTTATCTGAGTGCATGCAATGCTTAGACAATACAAATAGTATACATTTCAATTTTACACCAAAGCACTTACTGCAAACCTAATGGAAACACTTTAGGTTAACTTTCCACATGATTATGAGTAGTTTGAAAGTTGTTTCATGGCTGTACACATCAACACAAAAAAGTTGTTATCTGAGTGCATGCAATGCTTAGACAATACAAATAGTATACATTTCAATTTTACACCAAAGCACCTACTGCAAACCTAATGGAAACACCTTAGGTTAACTTTCCACATGATTGTGAGTAGTTTGAAAGTTGTTTCATGGCTGTAGACATCAACACAAAAAAGTTGTTATCTGAGTGCATCCAATGCTTAGACAATACAAATAGTATACATTTCAATTTTACACCAAAGCACTTACTGCAAACCTAATGGAAACACTTTAGGTTAACTTCCCACATGATTCTGAGATGTCTGAAAGTTGTTTCATACCTGTGCACATAAAGACAAAAAAGTTGATTTCACAGTGAATAGAATGCTTTGACATAAAAGTAGTATACATTTCAATTGTACTCAAAAGTCTTGACTGCAAACCTAATGCAAACACATTTGGTTAACTTACCAGATGAGTATGACTAGGTTTATAGTTGTTTCATGCCTCAGTTCATCAAGACAAAAAAGTTACTTTCTCAGTACTACTATGCTCTGACATTAAGGTAGTACACATCTGAATTTTACACCAAAGCACCTACTGCAAACCTAATGGAAACACCTTAGGTTAACTTTCCACATGATTGTGAGTAGTTTGAAAGTTGTTTCATGGCTGTAGACATCAACACAAAAAAGTTTTTATCTCAGTGCATGCAATGCTTAGGCAATACAAATAGTATACATTTCAATTTTACTCCAAAGCACTTACTGCAAACCTAATGGAAACACCTTAGGTTAACTTCCCACATGATTATGAGTAGTTTGAAAGTTGTGTCATGGCTGTACACATCAACACAAAAAAGTTGTTATCTCAGTGCATGCAATGCTTAGACAATACAAATAGTATACATTTCAATTTTACACCAAAGCACTTACTGCAAACCTAATGGAAACACCTTAGGTTAACTTCCCACATGATTATGAGTAGTTTGAAAGTTGTTTCATGGCTGTACACATCAACACAAAAAAGTTGTTATCTCAGTGCATGCAATGCTTAGACAATACAAATAGTATACATTTCAATTTTACACCAAAGCACTTACTGCAAACCTAATGGAAACACTTTAGGTTAACTTTCCACATGATTATGAGTAGTTTGAAAGTTGTTTCATGGCTGTACACATCAACACAAAAAAGTTGCTATCTAAGTGCATGCAATGCTTAGACAATACAAATAGTATACATTTCAATTTTACACCAAAGCACTTACTGCAAACCTAATGGAAACAACTTAGATTAACTTCCCACATGATTCTGAGATGTCTGAAAGTTGTTTCATTACTGTGCACATAAAGACAAAAAAGTTGATTTCACAGTGAATAGAATGCTTTGACATAAAAGCAGTATACATTTCAATTTTACACCAAAGTACTTACTGCAAACCTAATGGAAACACCTTAGGTTAACTTCCCACATGATTATGAGTAGTTTGAAAGTTGTTTCATGGCTGTACACATCAACACAAGAAAGTTGTTATCTGAGAGCATGCAATGCTTAGACAATACAAATAGTATACATTTCAATTTTACACCAAAGCACTTACTGCAAACCTAATGGAAACACTTTAGGTTAACTTTCCACATGATTATGAGTAGTTTGAAAGTTGTTTCATGGCTGTACACATCAACACAAAAAAGTTGTTATCTGAGTGCATGCAATGCTTAGACAATACAAATAGTATACATTTCAATTTTACACCAAAGCACCTACTGCAAACCTAATGGAAACACCTTAAGTTAACTTTCCACATGATTGTGAGTAGTTTGAAAGTTGTTTCATGGCTGTAGACATCAACACAAAAAAGTTGTTATCTGAGTGCATCCAATGCTTAGACAATACAAATAGTATACATTTCAATTTTACACCAAAGCACTTACTGCAAACCTAATGGAAACACTTTAGGTTAACTTTCCACATGATTATGAGTAGTTTGAAAGTTGTTTCATGGCTGTACACATCAACACAAAAAAGTTGTTATCTGAGTGCATGCAATGCTTAGACAATACAAATAGTATACATTTCAATTTTACACCAAAGCACCTACTGCAAACCTAATGGAAACACCTTAAGTTAACTTTCCACATGATTGTGAGTAGTTTGAAAGTTGTTTCATGGCTGTAGACATCAACACAAAAAAGTTGTTATCTGAGTGCATCCAATGCTTAGACAATACAAATAGTATACATTTCAATTTTACACCAAAGCACTTACTGCAAACCTAATGGAAACACTTTAGGTTAACTTTCCACATGATTATGAGTAGTTTGAAAGTTGTTTCATGGCTGTAGACATCAACACAAAAAAGTTGTTATCTCAGTGCATGCAATGCTTAGACAATACAAATAGTATACATTTCAATTTTACTCCAAACCACTTACTGCAAACCTAATGGAAACACCTTAGGTTAACTTCCCACATGATTATGAGTAGTTTGAAAGTTGTTTCATGGCTGTACACATCAACACAAAAAAGTTGTTATCTGAGTGCATGCAATGCTTAGACAATACAAATAGTATACATTTCAATTTTACACCAAAGCACTTACTGCAAACCTAATGGAAACACTTTAGGTTAACTTTCCACATGATTATGAGTAGTTTGAAAGTTGTTTCATGGCTGTACACATCAACACAAAAAAGTTGTTATCTGAGTGCATGCAATGCTTAGACAATACAAATAGTATACATTTCAATTTTACACCAAAGCACCTACTGCAAACCTAATGGAAACACCTTAGGTTAACTTTCCACATGATTGTGAGTAGTTTGAAAGTTGTTTCATGGCTGTAGACATCAACACAAAAAAGTTGTTATCTGAGTGCATCCAATGCTTAGACAATACAAATAGTATACATTTCAATTTTACACCAAAGCACTTACTGCAAACCTAATGGAAACACTTTAGGTTAACTTTCCACATGATTATGAGTAGTTTGAAAGTTGTTTCATGGCTGTACACATCAAAACAAAAAAGTTGTTATCTGAGTGCATGCAATGCTTAGACAATACAAATAGTATACATTTCAATTTTACACCAAAGCACCTACTGCAAACCTAATGGAAACACCTTAGGTTAACTTTCCACATGATTGTGAGTAGTTTGAAAGTTGTTTCATGGCTGTAGACATCAACACAAAAAAGTTGTTATCTCAGTGCATGCAATGCTTGGACAATACAAATAGTATACATTTCAATTTTACTCCAAACCACTTACTGCAAACCTAATGGAAACACCTTAGGTTAACTTCCCACATGATTATGAGTAGTTTGAAAGTTGTTTCATGGCTGTACACATCAACACAAAAAAGTTGTTATCTGAGTGCATGCAATGCTTAGACAATACAAATAGTATACATTTCAATTTTACACCAAAGCACCTACTGCAAACCTAATGGAAACACCTTAGGTTAACTTTCCACATGATTGTGAGTAGTTTGAAAGTTGTTTCATGGCTGTACACATCAACACAAAAAAGTTGTTATCTGAGTGCATCCAATGCTTAGACAATACAAATAGTATACATTTCAATTTTACACCAAAGCACTTACTGCAAACCTAATGGAAACACTTTAGGTTAACTTTCCACATGATTATGAGTAGTTTGAAAGTTGTTTCATGGCTGTACACATCAACACAAAAAAGTTGCTATCTAAGTGCATGCAATGCTTAGACAATACAAATAGTATACATTTCAATTTTACACCAAAGCACTTACTGCAAACCTAATGGAAACAACTTAGATTAACTTCCCACATGATTCTGAGATGTCTGAAAGTTGTTTCATTACCGTGCACATAAAGACAAAAAAGTTGATTTCACAGTGAATAGAATGCTTTGACATAAAAGCAGTATACATTTCAATTTTACACCAAAGTACTTACTGCAAACCTAATGGAAACACCTTAGGTTAACTTCCCACATGATTATGAGTAGTTTGAAAGTTGTTTCATGGCTGTACACATCAACACAAGAAAGTTGTTATCTGAGAGCATGCAATGCTTAGACAATACAAATAGTATACATTTCAATTTTACACCAAAGCACTTACTGCAAACCTAATGGAAACACTTTAGGTTAACTTTCCACATGATTATGAGTAGTTTGAAAGTTGTTTCATGGCTGTACACATCAACACAAAAAAGTTGTTATCTGAGTGCATGCAATGCTTAGACAATACAAATAGTATACATTTCAATTTTACACCAAAGCACCTACTGCAAACCTAATGGAAACACCTTAAGTTAACTTTCCACATGATTGTGAGTAGTTTGAAAGTTGTTTCATGGCTGTAGACATCAACACAAAAAAGTTGTTATCTGAGTGCATCCAATGCTTAGACAATACAAATAGTATACATTTCAATTTTACACCAAAGCACTTACTGCAAACCTAATGGAAACACTTTAGGTTAACTTTCCACATGATTATGAGTAGTTTGAAAGTTGTTTCATGGCTGTAGACATCAACACAAAAAAGTTGTTATCTCAGTGCATGCAATGCTTAGACAATACAAATAGTATACATTTCAATTTTACTCCAAACCACTTACTGCAAACCTAATGGAAACACCTTAGGTTAACTTCCCACATGATTATGAGTAGTTTGAAAGTTGTTTCATGGCTGTACACATCAACACAAAAAAGTTGTTATCTGAGTGCATGCAATGCTTAGACAATACAAATAGTATACATTTCAATTTTACACCAAAGCACTTACTGCAAACCTAATGGAAACACTTTAGGTTAACTTTCCACATGATTATGAGTAGTTTGAAAGTTGTTTCATGGCTGTACACATCAACACAAAAAAGTTGTTATCTGAGTGCATGCAATGCTTAGACAATACAAATAGTATACATTTCAATTTTACACCAAAGCACCTACTGCAAACCTAATGGAAACACCTTAGGTTAACTTTCCACATGATTGTGAGTAGTTTGAAAGTTGTTTCATGGCTGTAGACATCAACACAAAAAAGTTGTTATCTGAGTGCATCCAATGCTTAGACAATACAAATAGTATACATTTCAATTTTACACCAAAGCACTTACTGCAAACCTAATGGAAACACTTTAGGTTAACTTTCCACATGATTATGAGTAGTTTGAAAGTTGTTTCATGGCTGTACACATCAAAACAAAAAAGTTGTTATCTGAGTGCATCCAATGCTTAGACAATACAAATAGTATACATTTCAATTTTACACCAAAGCACCTACTACAAACCTAATGGAAACACCTTAGGTTAACTTTCCACATGATTGTGAGTAGTTTGAAAGTTGTTTCATGGCTGTAGACATCAACACAAAAAAGTTGTTATCTCAGTGCATGCAATGCTTAGACAATACAAATAGTATACATTTCAATTTTACTCCAGACCACTTACTGCAAACCTAATGGAAACACCTTAGGTTAACTTCCCACATGATTATGAGTACTTTGAAAGTTGTTTCATGGCTGTACACATCAACACAAAAAAGTTGTTATCTGAGTGCATGCAATGCTTAGACAATACAAATAGTATACATTTCAATTTTACACCAAAGCACCTACTGCAAACCTAATGGAAACACCTTAGGTTAACTTTCCACATGATTGTGAGTAGTTTGAAAGTTGTTTCATGGCTGCAGACATCAACACAAAAAAGTTGTTATCTGAGTGCATCCAATGCTTAGACAATACAAATAGTATACATTTCAATTTTACACCAAAGCACTTACTGCAAACCTAATGGAAACACTTTAGGTTAACTTTCCACATGATTATGAGTAGTTTGAAAGTTGTTTCATGGCTGTACACATCAAAACAAAAAAGTTGTTATCTGAGTGCATGCAATGCTTAGACAATACAAATAGTATACATTTCAATTTTACACCAAAGCACTTACTGCAAACCTAATGGAAACACCTTAGGTTAACTTCCCACATGATTATGAGTAGTTTGAAAGTTGTTTCATGGCTATACACATCAAAACAAAAAAGTTGTTATCTGAGTGCATGCAATGCTTAGACAATACAAATAGTATACATTTCAATTTTACTCCAAACCACTTACTGCAAACATAATGGAAACACTTTAGGTTAACTTTCCACATGATTATGAGTAGTTTGAAAGTTGTTTCATGGCTGTAGACATCAACACAAAAAAGTTGTTATCTCAGTGCATGCAATGCTTAGACAATACAAATAGTATACATTTCAATTTTACTCCAAACCACTTACTGCAAACCTAATGGAAACACCTTAGGTTAACTTCCCACATGATTATGAGTAGTTTGAAAGTTGTTTCATGGCTGTACACATCAACACAAAAAAGTTGTTATCTGAGTGCATGCAATGCTTAGACAATACAAATAGTATACATTTCAATTTTACACCAAAGCACTTACTGCAAACCTAATGGAAACACTTTAGGTTAACTTTCCACATGATTATGAGTAGTTCGAAAGTTGTTTCATGGCTGTACACATCAACACAAAAAAGTTGTTATCTGAGTGCATGCAATGCTTAGACAATACAAATAGTATACATTTCAATTTTACACCAAAGCACCTACTGCAAACCTAATGGAAACACCTTAGGTTAACTTTCCACATGATTGTGAGTAGTTTGAAAGTTGTTTCATGGCTGTAGACATCAACACAAAAAAGTTGTTATCTGAGTGCATCCAATGCTTAGACAATACAAATAGTATACATTTCAATTTTACACCAAAGCACTTACTGCAAACCTAATGGAAACACTTTAGGTTAACTTTCCACATGATTATGAGTAGTTTGAAAGTTGTTTCATGGCTGTACACATCAAAACAAAAAAGTTGTTATCTGAGTGCATGCAATGCTTAGACAATACAAATAGTATACATTTCAATTTTACACCAAAGCACCTACTGCAAACCTAATGGAAACACCTTAGGTTAACTTCCCACATGATTGTGAGTAGTTTGAAAGTTGTTTCATGGCTGTAGACATCAACACAAAAAAGTTGTTATCTGAGTGCATCCAATGCTTAGACAATACAAATAGTATACATTTCAATTTTACACCAAAGCACTTACTGCAAACCTAATGGAAACACCTTAGGTTAACTTCCCACATGATTATGAGTAGTTTGAAAGTTGTTTCATGGCTGTACACATCAACACAAAAAAGTTGTTATCTCAGTGCATGCAATGCTTAGACAATACAAATAGTATACATTTCAATTTTACACCAAAGCACTTACTGCAAACCTAATGGAAACACTTTAGGTTAACTTTCCACATGATTATGAGTAGTTTGAAAGTTGTTTCATGGCTGTACACATCAACACAAAAAAGTTGCTATCTAAGTGCATGCAATGCTTAGACAATACAAATAGTATACATTTCAATTTTACACCAAAGCACTTACTGCAAACCTAATGGAAACAACTTAGATTAACTTCCCACATGATTCTGAGATGTCTGAAAGTTGTTTCATTACTGTGCACATAAAGACAAAAAAGTTGATTTCACAGTGAATAGAATGCTTTGACATAAAAGCAGTATACATTTCAATTTTACACCAAAGTACTTACTGCAAACCTAATGGAAACACCTTAGGTTAACTTCCCACATGATTATGAGTAGTTTGAAAGTTGTTTCATGGCTGTACACATCAACACAAGAAAGTTGTTATCTGAGAGCATGCAATGCTTAGACAATACAAATAGTATACATTTCAATTTTACACCAAAGCACTTACTGCAAACCTAATGGAAACACTTTAGGTTAACTTTCCACATGATTATGAGTAGTTTGAAAGTTGTTTCATGGCTGTACACATCAACACAAAAAAGTTGTTATCTGAGTGCATGCAATGCTTAGACAATACAAATAGTATACATTTCAATTTTACACCAAAGCACCTACTGCAAACCTAATGGAAACACCTTAAGTTAACTTTCCACATGATTGTGAGTAGTTTGAAAGTTGTTTCATGGCTGTAGACATCAACACAAAAAAGTTGTTATCTGAGTGCATCCAATGCTTAGACAATACAAATAGTATACATTTCAATTTTACACCAAAGCACTTACTGCAAACCTAATGGAAACACTTTAGGTTAACTTTCCACATGATTATGAGTAGTTTGAAAGTTGTTTCATGGCTGTAGACATCAACACAAAAAAGTTGTTATCTCAGTGCATGCAATGCTTAGACAATACAAATAGTATACATTTCAATTTTACTCCAAACCACTTACTGCAAACCTAATGGAAACACCTTAGGTTAACTTCCCACATGATTATGAGTAGTTTGAAAGTTGTTTCATGGCTGTACACATCAACACAAAAAAGTTGCTATCTAAGTGCATGCAATGCTTAGACAATACAAATAGTATACATTTCAATTTTACACCAAAGCACTTACTGCAAACCTAATGGAAACAACTTAGATTAACTTCCCACATGATTCTGAGATGTCTGAAAGTTGTTTCATTACTGTGCACATAAAGACAAAAAAGTTGATTTCACAGTGAATAGAATGCTTTGACATAAAAGCAGTATACATTTCAATTTTACACCAAAGTACTTACTGCAAACCTAATGGAAACACCTTAGGTTAACTTCCCACATGATTATGAGTAGTTTGAAAGTTGTTTCATGGCTGTACACATCAACACAAGAAAGTTGTTATCTGAGAGCATGCAATGCTTAGACAATACAAATAGTATACATTTCAATTTTACACCAAAGCACTTACTGCAAACCTAATGGAAACACTTTAGGTTAACTTTCCACATGATTATGAGTAGTTTGAAAGTTGTTTCATGGCTGTACACATCAACACAAAAAAGTTGTTATCTGAGTGCATGCAATGCTTAGACAATACAAATAGTATACATTTCAATTTTACACCAAAGCACCTACTGCAAACCTAATGGAAACACCTTAAGTTAACTTTCCACATGATTGTGAGTAGTTTGAAAGTTGTTTCATGGCTGTAGACATCAACACAAAAAAGTTGTTATCTGAGTGCATCCAATGCTTAGACAATACAAATAGTATACATTTCAATTTTACACCAAAGCACTTACTGCAAACCTAATGGAAACACTTTAGGTTAACTTTCCACATGATTATGAGTAGTTTGAAAGTTGTTTCATGGCTGTAGACATCAACACAAAAAAGTTGTTATCTCAGTGCATGCAATGCTTAGACAATACAAATAGTATACATTTCAATTTTACTCCAAACCACTTACTGCAAACCTAATGGAAACACCTTAGGTTAACTTCCCACATGATTATGAGTAGTTTGAAAGTTGTTTCATGGCTGTACACATCAACACAAAAAAGTTGTTATCTGAGTGCATGCAATGCTTAGACAATACAAATAGTATACATTTCAATTTTACACCAAAGCACTTACTGCAAACCTAATGGAAACACCTTAGGTTAACTTCCCACATGATTATGAGTAGTTTGAAAGTTGTTTCATGGCTGTACACATCAAAACAAAAAAGTTGTTATCTGAGTGCATGCAATGCTTAGACAATACAAATAGTATACATTTCAATTTTACTCCAAACCACTTACTGCAAACATAATGGAAACACTTTACGTTAACTTTCCACATGATTATGAGTAGTTTGAAAGTTGTTTCATGGCTGTAGACATCAACACAAAAAAGTTGTTATCTCAGTGCATGCAATGCTTAGACAATACAAATAGTATACATTTCAATTTTACTCCAAACCACTTACTGCAAACCTAATGGAAACACCTTAGGTTAACTTCCCACATGATTATGAGTAGTTTGAAAGTTGTTTCATGGCTGTACACATCAACACAAAAAAGTTGTTATCTGAGTGCATGCAATGCTTAGACAATACAAATAGTATACATTTCAATTTTACACCAAAGCACTTACTGCAAACCTAATGGAAACACTTTAGGTTAACTTTCCACATGATTATGAGTAGTTCGAAAGTTGTTTCATGGCTGTACACATCAACACAAAAAAGTTGTTATCTGAGTGCATGCAATGCTTAGACAATACAAATAGTATACATTTCAATTTTACACCAAAGCACCTACTGCAAACCTAATGGAAACACCTTAGGTTAACTTTCCACATGATTGTGAGTAGTTTGAAAGTTGTTTCATGGCTGTAGACATCAACACAAAAAAGTTGTTATCTGAGTGCATCCAATGCTTAGACAATACAAATAGTATACATTTCAATTTTACACCAAAGCACTTACTGCAAACCTAATGGAAACACTTTAGGTTAACTTTCCACATGATTATGAGTAGTTTGAAAGTTGTTTCATGGCTGTACACATCAAAACAAAAAAGTTGTTATCTGAGTGCATGCAATGCTTAGACAATACAAATAGTATACATTTCAATTTTACACCAAAGCACCTACTGCAAACCTAATGGAAACACCTTAGGTTAACTTCCCACATGATTGTGAGTAGTTTGAAAGTTGTTTCATGGCTGTAGACATCAACACAAAAAAGTTGTTATCTGAGTGCATCCAATGCTTAGACAATACAAATAGTATACATTTCAATTTTACACCAAAGCACTTACTGCAAACCTAATGGAAACACCTTAGGTTAACTTCCCACATGATTATGAGTAGTTTGAAAGTTGTTTCATGGCTGTACACATCAACACAAAAAAGTTGTTATCTCAGTGCATGCAATGCTTAGACAATACAAATAGTATACATTTCAATTTTACACCAAAGCACTTACTGCAAACCTAATGGAAACACTTTAGGTTAACTTTCCACATGATTATGAGTAGTTTGAAAGTTGTTTCATGGCTGTACACATCAACACAAAAAAGTTGCTATCTAAGTGCATGCAATGCTTAGACAATACAAATAGTATACATTTCAATTTTACACCAAAGCACTTACTGCAAGCCTAATGGAAACAACTTAGATTAACTTCCCACATGATTCTGAGATGTCTGAAAGTTGTTTCATTACTGTGCACATAAAGACAAAAAAGTTGATTTCACAGTGAATAGAATGCTTTGACATAAAAGCAGTATACATTTCAATTTTACACCAAAGTACTTACTGCAAACCTAATGGAAACACCTCAGGTTAACTTCCCACATGATTATGAGTAGTTTGAAAGTTGTTTCATGGCTGTACACATCAACACAAGAAAGTTGTTATCTGAGAGCATGCAATGCTTAGACAATACAAATAGTATACATTTCAATTTTACACCAAAGCACTTACTGCAAACCTAATGGAAACACTTTAGGTTAACTTTCCACATGATTATGAGTAGTTTGAAAGTTGTTTCATGGCTGTAGACATCAACACAAAAAAGTTGTTATCTCAGTGCATGCAATGCTTAGACAATACAAATAGTATACATTTCAATTTTACTCCAAACCACTTACTGCAAACCTAATGGAAACACCTTAGGTTAACTTCCCACATGATTATGAGTAGTTTGAAAGTTGTTTCATGGCTGTACACATCAACACAAAAAAGTTGTTATCTGAGTGCATGCAATGCTTAGACAATACAAATAGTATACATTTCAATTTTACACCAAAGCACTTACTGCAAACCTAATGGAAACACCTTAGGTTAACTTCCCACATGATTATGAGTAGTTTGAAAGTTGTTTCATGGCTGTACACATCAAAACAAAAAAGTTGTTATCTGAGTGCATGCAATGCTTAGACAATACAAATAGTATACATTTCAATTTTACTCCAAACCACTTACTGCAAACATAATGGAAACACTTTACGTTAACTTTCCACATGATTATGAGTAGTTTGAAAGTTGTTTCATGGCTGTAGACATCAACACAAAAAAGTTGTTATCTCAGTGCATGCAATGCTTAGACAATACAAATAGTATACATTTCAATTTTACTCCAAACCACTTACTGCAAACCTAATGGAAACACCTTAGGTTAACTTCCCACATGATTATGAGTAGTTTGAAAGTTGTTTCATGGCTGTACACATCAACACAAAAAAGTTGTTATCTGAGTGCATGCAATGCTTAGACAATACAAATAGTATACATTTCAATTTTACACCAAAGCACTTACTGCAAACCTAATGGAAACACTTTAGGTTAACTTTCCACATGATTATGAGTAGTTCGAAAGTTGTTTCATGGCTGTACACATCAACACAAAAAAGTTGTTATCTGAGTGCATGCAATGCTTAGACAATACAAATAGTATACATTTCAATTTTACACCAAAGCACCTACTGCAAACCTAATGGAAACACCTTAGGTTAACTTTCCACATGATTGTGAGTAGTTTGAAAGTTGTTTCATGGCTGTAGACATCAACACAAAAAAGTTGTTATCTGAGTGCATCCAATGCTTAGACAATACAAATAGTATACATTTCAATTTTACACCAAAGCACTTACTGCAAACCTAATGGAAACACTTTAGGTTAACTTTCCACATGATTATGAGTAGTTTGAAAGTTGTTTCATGGCTGTACACATCAAAACAAAAAAGTTGTTATCTGAGTGCATGCAATGCTTAGACAATACAAATAGTATACATTTCAATTTTACACCAAAGCACCTACTGCAAACCTAATGGAAACACCTTAGGTTAACTTCCCACATGATTGTGAGTAGTTTGAAAGTTGTTTCATGGCTGTAGACATCAACACAAAAAAGTTGTTATCTGAGTGCATCCAATGCTTAGACAATACAAATAGTATACATTTCAATTTTACACCAAAGCACTTACTGCAAACCTAATGGAAACACCTTAGGTTAACTTCCCACATGATTATGAGTAGTTTGAAAGTTGTTTCATGGCTGTACACATCAACACAAAAAAGTTGTTATCTCAGTGCATGCAATGCTTAGACAATACAAATAGTATACATTTCAATTTTACACCAAAGCACTTACTGCAAACCTAATGGAAACACTTTAGGTTAACTTTCCACATGATTATGAGTAGTTTGAAAGTTGTTTCATGGCTGTACACATCAACACAAAAAAGTTGCTATCTAAGTGCATGCAATGCTTAGACAATACAAATAGTATACATTTCAATTTTACACCAAAGCACTTACTGCAAGCCTAATGGAAACAACTTAGATTAACTTCCCACATGATTCTGAGATGTCTGAAAGTTGTTTCATTACTGTGCACATAAAGACAAAAAAGTTGATTTCACAGTGAATAGAATGCTTTGACATAAAAGCAGTATACATTTCAATTTTACACCAAAGTACTTACTGCAAACCTAATGGAAACACCTCAGGTTAACTTCCCACATGATTATGAGTAGTTTGAAAGTTGTTTCATGGCTGTACACATCAACACAAGAAAGTTGTTATCTGAGAGCATGCAATGCTTAGACAATACAAATAGTATACATTTCAATTTTACACCAAAGCACTTACTGCAAACCTAATGGAAACACTTTAGGTTAACTTTCCACATGATTATGAGTAGTTTGAAAGTTGTTTCATGGCTGTACACATCAACACAAAAAAGTTGTTATCTGAGTGCATGCAATGCTTAGACAATACAAATAGTATACATTTCAATTTTACACCAAAGCACCTACTGCAAACCTAATGGAAACACCTTAAGTTAACTTTCCACATGATTGTGAGTAGTTTGAAAGTTGTTTCATGGCTGTAGACATCAACACAAAAAAGTTGTTATCTGAGTGCATCCAATGCTTAGACAATACAAATAGTATACATTTCAATTTTACACCAAAGCACTTACTGCAAACCTAATGGAAACACTTTAGGTTAACTTTCCACATGATTATGAGTAGTTTGAAAGTTGTTTCATGGCTGTAGACATCAACACAAAAAAGTTGTTATCTCAGTGCATGCAATGCTTAGACAATACAAATAGTATACATTTCAATTTTACTCCAAACCACTTACTGCAAACCTAATGGAAACACCTTAGGTTAACTTCCCACATGATTATGAGTAGTTTGAAAGTTGTTTCATGGCTGTACACATCAACACAAAAAAGTTGCTATCTAAGTGCATGCAATGCTTAGACAATACAAATAGTATACATTTCAATTTTACACCAAAGCACTTACTGCAAACCTAATGGAAACAACTTAGATTAACTTCCCACATGATTCTGAGATGTCTGAAAGTTGTTTCATTACTGTGCACATAAAGACAAAAAAGTTGATTTCACAGTGAATAGAATGCTTTGACATAAAAGCAGTATACATTTCAATTTTACACCAAAGTACTTACTGCAAACCTAATGGAAACACCTTAGGTTAACTTCCCACATGATTATGAGTAGTTTGAAAGTTGTTTCATGGCTGTACACATCAACACAAGAAAGTTGTTATCTGAGAGCATGCAATGCTTAGACAATACAAATAGTATACATTTCAATTTTACACCAAAGCACTTACTGCAAACCTAATGGAAACACTTTAGGTTAACTTTCCACATGATTATGAGTAGTTTGAAAGTTGTTTCATGGCTGTACACATCAACACAAAAAAGTTGTTATCTGAGTGCATGCAATGCTTAGACAATACAAATAGTATACATTTCAATTTTACACCAAAGCACCTACTGCAAACCTAATGGAAACACCTTAAGTTAACTTTCCACATGATTGTGAGTAGTTTGAAAGTTGTTTCATGGCTGTAGACATCAACACAAAAAAGTTGTTATCTGAGTGCATCCAATGCTTAGACAATACAAATAGTATACATTTCAATTTTACACCAAAGCACTTACTGCAAACCTAATGGAAACACTTTAGGTTAACTTTCCACATGATTATGAGTAGTTTGAAAGTTGTTTCATGGCTGTAGACATCAACACAAAAAAGTTGTTATCTCAGTGCATGCAATGCTTAGACAATACAAATAGTATACATTTCAATTTTACTCCAAACCACTTACTGCAAACCTAATGGAAACACCTTAGGTTAACTTCCCACATGATTATGAGTAGTTTGAAAGTTGTTTCATGGCTGTACACATCAACACAAAAAAGTTGTTATCTGAGTGCATGCAATGCTTAGACAATACAAATAGTATACATTTCAATTTTACACCAAAGCACTTACTGCAAACCTAATGGAAACACTTTAGGTTAACTTTCCACATGATTATGAGTAGTTTGAAAGTTGTTTCATGGCTGTACACATCAACACAAAAAAGTTGTTATCTGAGTGCATGCAATGCTTAGACAATACAAATAGTATACATTTCAATTTTACACCAAAGCACCTACTGCAAACCTAATGGAAACACCTTAGGTTAACTTTCCACATGATTGTGAGTAGTTTGAAAGTTGTTTCATGGCTGTAGACATCAACACAAAAAAGTTGTTATCTCAGTGCATGCAATGCTTGGACAATACAAATAGTATACATTTCAATTTTACTCCAAACCACTTACTGCAAACCTAATGGAAACACCTTAGGTTAACTTCCCACATGATTATGAGTAGTTTGAAAGTTGTTTCATGGCTGTACACATCAACACAAAAAAGTTGTTATCTGAGTGCATGCAATGCTTAGACAATACAAATAGTATACATTTCAATTTTACACCAAAGCACCTACTGCAAACCTAATGGAAACACCTTAGGTTAACTTTCCACATGATTGTGAGTAGTTTGAAAGTTGTTTCATGGCTGTACACATCAACACAAAAAAGTTGTTATCTGAGTGCATCCAATGCTTAGACAATACAAATAGTATACATTTCAATTTTACACCAAAGCACTTACTGCAAACCTAATGGAAACACTTTAGGTTAACTTTCCACATGATTATGAGTAGTTTGAAAGTTGTTTCATGGCTGTACACATCAACACAAAAAAGTTGCTATCTAAGTGCATGCAATGCTTAGACAATACAAATAGTATACATTTCAATTTTACACCAAAGCACTTACTGCAAACCTAATGGAAACAACTTAGATTAACTTCCCACATGATTCTGAGATGTCTGAAAGTTGTTTCATTACTGTGCACATAAAGACAAAAAAGTTGATTTCACAGTGAATAGAATGCTTTGACATAAAAGCAGTATACATTTCAATTTTACACCAAAGTACTTACTGCAAACCTAATGGAAACACCTTAGGTTAACTTCCCACATGATTATGAGTAGTTTGAAAGTTGTTTCATGGCTGTACACATCAACACAAGAAAGTTGTTATCTGAGAGCATGCAATGCTTAGACAATACAAATAGTATACATTTCAATTTTACACCAAAGCACTTACTGCAAACCTAATGGAAACACTTTAGGTTAACTTTCCACATGATTATGAGTAGTTTGAAAGTTGTTTCATGGCTGTACACATCAACACAAAAAAGTTGTTATCTGAGTGCATGCAATGCTTAGACAATACAAATAGTATACATTTCAATTTTACACCAAAGCACCTACTGCAAACCTAATGGAAACACCTTAAGTTAACTTTCCACATGATTGTGAGTAGTTTGAAAGTTGTTTCATGGCTGTAGACATCAACACAAAAAAGTTGTTATCTGAGTGCATCCAATGCTTAGACAATACAAATAGTATACATTTCAATTTTACACCAAAGCACTTACTGCAAACCTAATGGAAACACTTTAGGTTAACTTTCCACATGATTATGAGTAGTTTGAAAGTTGTTTCATGGCTGTAGACATCAACACAAAAAAGTTGTTATCTCAGTGCATGCAATGCTTAGACAATACAAATAGTATACATTTCAATTTTACTCCAAACCACTTACTGCAAACCTAATGGAAACACCTTAGGTTAACTTCCCACATGATTATGAGTAGTTTGAAAGTTGTTTCATGGCTGTACACATCAACACAAAAAAGTTGTTATCTGAGTGCATGCAATGCTTAGACAATACAAATAGTATACATTTCAATTTTACACCAAAGCACTTACTTCAAACCTAATGGAAACACTTTAGGTTAACTTTCCACATGATTATGAATAGTTTGAAAGTTGTTTCATGGCTGTACACATCAACACAAAAAAGTTGTTATCTGAGTGCATGCAATGCTTAGACAATACAAATAGTATACATTTCAATTTTACACCAAAGCACCTACTGCAAACCTAATGGAAACACCTTAGGTTAACTTTCCACATGATTGTGAGTAGTTTGAAAGTTGTTTCATGGCTGTAGACATCAACACAAAAAAGTTGTTATCTGAGTGCATCCAATGCTTAGACAATACAAATAGTATACATTTCAATTTTACACCAAAACACTTACTGCAAACCTAATGGAAACACTTTAGGTTAACTTTCCACATGATTATGAGTAGTTTGAAAGTTGTTTCATGGCTGTACACATCAAAACAAAAAAGTTGTTATCTGAGTGCATGCAATGCTTAGACAATACAAATAGTATACATTTCAATTTTACACCAAAGCACCTACTGCAAACCTAATGGAAACACCTTAGGTTAACTTTCCACATGATTGTGAGTAGTTTGAAAGTTGTTTCATGGCTGTAGACATCAACACAAAAAACTTGTTATCTCAGTGCATGCAATGCTTAGACAATACAAATAGTATACATTTCAATTTTACTCCAAACCACTTACTGCAAACCTAATGGAAACACCTTAGGTTAACTTCCCACATGATTATGAGTAGTTTGAAAGTTGTTTCATGGCTGTACACATCAACACAAAAAAGTTGTTATCTGAGTGCATGCAATGCTTAGACAATACAAATAGTATACATTTCAATTTTACACCAAAGCACCTACTGCAAACCTAATGGAAACACCTTAGGTTAACTTTCCACATGATTGTGAGTAGTTTGAAAGTTGTTTCATGGCTGCAGACATCAACACAAAAAAGTTGTTATCTGAGTGCATCCAATGCTTAGACAATACAAATAGTATACATTTCAATTTTACACCAAAGCACTTACTGCAAACCTAATGGAAACACTTTAGGTTAACTTTCCACATGATTATGAGTAGTTTGAAAGTTGTTTCATGGCTGTACACATCAAAACAAAAAAGTTGTTATCTGAGTGCATGCAATGCTTAGACAATACAAATAGTATACATTTCAATTTTACACCAAAGCACTTACTGCAAACCTAATGGAAACACCTTAGGTTAACTTCCCACATGATTATGAGTAGTTTGAAAGTTGTTTCATGGCTGTACACATCAAAACAAAAAAGTTGTTATCTGAGTGCATGCAATGCTTAGACAATACAAATAGTATACATTTCAATTTTACTCCAAACCACTTACTGCAAACCTAATGGAAACACTTTAGGTTAACTTTCCACATGATTATGAGTAGTTTGAAAGTTGTTTCATGGCTGTAGACATCAACACAAAAAAGTTGTTATCTCAGTGCATGCAATGCTTAGACAATACAAATAGTATACATTTCAATTTTACTCCAAACCACTTACTGCAAACCTAATGGAAACACCTTAGGTTAACTTCCCACATGATTATGAGTAGTTTGAAAGTTGTTTCATGGCTGTACACATCAACACAAAAAAGTTGTTATCTGAGTGCATGCAATGCTTAGACAATACAAATAGTATACATTTCAATTTTACACCAAAGCACTTACTGCAAACCTAATGGAAACACTTTAGGTTAACTTTCCACATGATTATGAGTAGTTCGAAAGTTGTTTCATGGCTGTACACATCAACACAAAAAAGTTGTTATCTGAGTGCATGCAATGCTTAGACAATACAAATAGTATACATTTCAATTTTACACCAAAGCACCTACTGCAAACCTAATGGAAACACCTTAGGTTAACTTTCCACATGATTGTGAGTAGTTTGAAAGTTGTTTCATGGCTGTAGACATCAACACAAAAAAGTTGTTATCTGAGTGCATCCAATGCTTAGACAATACAAATAGTATACATTTCAATTTTACACCAAAGCACTTACTGCAAACCTAATGGAAACACTTTAGGTTAACTTTCCACATGATTATGAGTAGTTTGAAAGTTGTTTCATGGCTGTACACATCAAAACAAAAAAGTTGTTATCTGAGTGCATGCAATGCTTAGACAATACAAATAGTATACATTTCAATTTTACACCAAAGCACCTACTGCAAACCTAATGGAAACACCTTAGGTTAACTTTCCACATGATTGTGAGTAGTTTGAAAGTTGTTTCATGGCTGTAGACATCAACACAAAAAAGTTGTTATCTGAGTGCATCCAATGCTTAGACAATACAAATAGTATACATTTCAATTTTACACCAAAGCACTTACTGCAAACCTAATGGAAACACCTTAGGTTAACTTCCCACATGATTATGAGTAGTTTGAAAGTTGTTTCATGGCTGTACACATCAAAACAAAAAAGTTGTTATCTGAGTGCATGCAATGCTTAGACAATACAAATAGTATACATTTCAATTTTACACCAAAGCACCTACTGCAAACCTAATGGAAACACCTTAGGTTAACTTTCCACATGATTGTGAGTAGTTTGAAAGTTGTTTCATGGCTGTAGACATCAACACAAAAAAGTTGTTATCTGAGTGCATGCAATGCTTAGACAATACAAATAGTATACATTTCAATTTTACACCAAAGCACCTACTGCAAACCTAATGGAAACACCTTAGGTTAACTTTCCACATGATTGTGAGTAGTTTGAAAGTTGTTTCATGGCTGTAGACATCAACACAAAAAAGTTGTTATCTGAGGGCATGCAATGCTTAGACAATACAAATAGTATACATTTCAATTTTACTCCAAAACACCTACTGCAAACCTAATGGAAACACCTTAGGTTAACTTTCCACATGATTGTGAGTAGTTTGAAAGTTGTTTCATGGCTGTAGACATCAACACAAAAAGGTTGTTATCTCAGTGCATGCAATGCTTAGACAATACAAATAGTATACATTTCAATTTTACACCAAAGCACTTACTGCAAACCTAATGGAAACACTTTAGGTTAACTTCCCACATGATTCTGAGATGTCTGAAAGTTGTTTCATACCTGTGCACATAAAGACAAAAAAGTTGATTTCACAGTGAATAGAATGCTTTGACATAAAAGTAGTATACATTTCAATTGTACTCAAAAGTCTTCACTGCAAACCTAATGCAAACACATTTGGTTAACTTACCAGATGAGTATGACTAGGTTTATAGTTGTTTCATGCCTCAGTTCATCAAGACAAAAAAGTTACTTTCTCAGTACTACTATGCTCTGACATTAAGGTAGTACACATCTGAATTTTACACCAAAGCACCTACTGCAAACCTAATGGAAACACCTTAGATTAACTTTCCACATGATTGTGAGTAGTTTGAAAGTTGTTTCATGGCTGTAGACATCAACACAAAAAAGTTTTTATCTCAGTGCATGCAATGCTTAGGCAATACAAATAGTATACATTTCAATTTTACTCCAAAGCACTTACTGCAAACCTAATGGAAACACCTTAGGTTAACTTCCCACATGATTATGAGTAGTTTGAAAGTTGTTTCATGGCTGTACACATCAACACAAAAAAGTTGTTATCTGAGTGCATGCAATGCTTAGACAATACAAATAGTATACATTTCAATTTTACACCAAAGCACTTACTGCAAACCTAATGGAAACACTTTAGGTTAACTTTCCACATGATTATGAGTAGTTCGAAAGTTGTTTCATGGCTGTACACATCAACACAAAAAAGTTGTTATCTGAGTGCATGCAATGCTTAGACAATACAAATAGTATACATTTCAATTTTACACCAAAGCACCTACTGCAAACCTAATGGAAACACCTTAGGTTAACTTTCCACATGATTGTGAGTAGTTTGAAAGTTGTTTCATGGCTGTAGACATCAACACAAAAAAGTTGTTATCTGAGAGCATCCAATGCTTAGACAATACAAATAGTATACATTTCAATTTTACACCAAAGCACTTACTGCAAACCTAATGGAAACACTTTAGGTTAACTTTCCACATGATTATGAGTAGTTTGAAAGTTGTTTCATGGCTGTACACATCAAAACAAAAAAGTTGTTATCTGAGTGCATGCAATGCTTAGACAATACAAATAGTATACATTTCAATTTTACACCAAAGCACCTACTGCAAACCTAATGGAAACACCTTAGGTTAACTTTCCACAAGATTGTGAGTAGTTTGAAAGTTGTTTCATGGCTGTAGACATCAACACAAAAAAGTTGTTATCTGAGTGCATCCAATGCTTAGACAATACAAATAG
This sequence comes from Mobula birostris, assembly GCF_030028105.1. Classification (NCBI taxonomy): domain Eukaryota; kingdom Metazoa; phylum Chordata; class Chondrichthyes; order Myliobatiformes; family Myliobatidae; genus Mobula; species Mobula birostris. The sequence continues at coordinate 160,707 of NW_027276488.1, read as the reverse complement.
TATACATTTCAATTTTACACCAAAGCACTTACTGCAAACCTAATGGAAACACCTTAGGTTAACTTCCCACATGATTATGAGTAGTTTGAAAGTTGTTTCATGGCTGTACACATCAAAACAAAAAAGTTGTTATCTGAGTGCATGCAATGCTTAGACAATACAAATAGTATACATTTCAATTTTACTCCAAACCACTTACTGCAAACCTAATGGAAACACCTTAGGTTAACTTCCCACATGATTATGAGTAGTTTGAAAGTTGTTTCATGGCTGTACACATCAACACAAAAAAGTTGTTATCTGAGTGCATGCAATGCTTAGACAATACAAATAGTATACATTTCAATTTTACACCAAAGCACCTACTGCAAACCTAATGGAAACACCTTAGGTTAACTTTCCACATGATTGTGAGTAGTTTGAAAGTTGTTTCATGGCTGCAGACATCAACACAAAAAAGTTGTTATCTGAGTGCATCCAATGCTTAGACAATACAAATAGTATACATTTCAATTTTACACCAAAGCACTTACTGCAAACCTAATGGAAACACTTTAGGTTAACTTTCCACATGATTATGAGTAGTTTGAAAGTTGTTTCATGGCTGTACACATCAAAACAAAAAAGTTGTTATCTGAGTGCATGCAATGCTTAGACAATACAAATAGTATACATTTCAATTTTACACCAAAGCACTTACTGCAAACCTAATGGAAGCACCTTAGGTTAACTTCCCACATGATTATGAGTAGTTTGAAAGTTGTTTCATGGCTGTACACATCAAAACAAAAAAGTTGTTATCTGAGTGCATGCAATGCTTAGACAATACAAATAGTATACATTTCAATTTTACTCCAAACCACTTACTGCAAACCTAATGGAAACACTTTAGGTTAACTTTCCACATGATTATGAGTAGTTTGAAAGTTGTTTCATGGCTGTAGACATCAACACAAAAAAGTTGTTATCTCAGTGCATGCAATGCTTAGACAATACAAATAGTATACATTTCAATTTTACTCCAAACCACTTACTGCAAACCTAATGGAAACACCTTAGGTTAACTTCCCACATGATTATGAGTAGTTTGAAAGTTGTTTCATGGCTGTACACATCAACACAAAAAAGTTGTTATCTGAGTGCATGCAATGCTTAGACAATACAAATAGTATACATTTCAATTTTACACCAAAGCACTTACTGCAAACCTAATGGAAACACTTTAGGTTAACTTTCACATGATTATGAGTAGTTTGAAAGTTGTTTCATGGCTGTACACATCAACACAAAAAAGTTGTTATCTGAGTGCATGCAATGCTTAGACAATACAAATAGTATACATTTCAATTTTACACCAAAGCACCTACTGCAAACCTAATGGAAACACCTTAAGTTAACTTTCCACATGATTGTGAGTAGTTTGAAAGTTGTTTCATGGCTGTAGACATCAACACAAAAAAGTTGTTATCTGAGTGCATCCAATGCTTAGACAATACAAATAGTATACATTTCAATTTTACACCAAAGCACTTACTGCAAACCTAATGGAAACACTTTAGGTTAACTTTCCACATGATTATGAGTAGTTTGAAAGTTGTTTCATGGCTGTAGACATCAACACAAAAAAGTTGTTATCTCAGTGCATGCAATGCTTAGACAATACAAATAGTATACATTTCAATTTTACTCCAAACCACTTACTGCAAACCTAATGGAAACACCTTAGGTTAACTTCCCACATGATTATGAGTAGTTTGAAAGTTGTTTCATGGCTGTACACATCAACACAAAAAAGTTGCTATCTAAGTGCATGCAATGCTTAGACAATACAAATAGTATACATTTCAATTTTACACCAAAGCACTTACTGCAAACCTAATGGAAACAACTTAGATTAACTTCCCACATGATTCTGAGATGTCTGAAAGTTGTTTCATTACTGTGCACATAAAGACAAAAAAGTTGATTTCACAGTGAATAGAATGCTTTGACATAAAAGCAGTATACATTTCAATTTTACACCAAAGTACTTACTGCAAACCTAATGGAAACACCTTAGGTTAACTTCCCACATGATTATGAGTAGTTTGAAAGTTGTTTCATGGCTGTACACATCAACACAAGAAAGTTGTTATCTGAGAGCATGCAATGCTTAGACAATACAAATAGTATACATTTCAATTTTACACCAAAGCACTTACTGCAAACCTAATGGAAACACTTTAGGTTAACTTTCCACATGATTATGAGTAGTTTGAAAGTTGTTTCATGGCTGTACACATCAACACAAAAAGTTGTTATCTGAGTGCATGCAATGCTTAGACAATACAAATAGTATACATTTCAATTTTACACCAAAGCACCTACTGCAAACCTAATGGAAACACCTTAAGTTAACTTTCCACATGATTGTGAGTAGTTTGAAAGTTGTTTCATGGCTGTAGACATCAACACAAAAAAGTTGTTATCTGAGTGCATCCAATGCTTAGACAATACAAATAGTATACATTTCAATTTTACACCAAAGCACTTACTGCAAACCTAATGGAAACACTTTAGGTTAACTTTCCACATGATTATGAGTAGTTTGAAAGTTGTTTCATGGCTGTAGACATCAACACAAAAAAGTTGTTATCTCAGTGCATGCAATGCTTAGACAATACAAATAGTATATACATTTCAATTTTACTCCAAACCACTTACTGCAAACCTAATGGAAACACCTTAGGTTAACTTCCCACATGATTATGAGTAGTTTGAAAGTTGTTTCATGGCTGTACACATCAACACAAAAAAGTTGTTATCTGAGTGCATGCAATGCTTAGACAATACAAATAGTATACATTTCAATTTTACACCAAAGCACTTACTGCAAACCTAATGGAAACACCTTAGGTTAACTTCCCACATGATTATGAGTAGTTTGAAAGTTGTTTCATGGCTGTACACATCAAAACAAAAAAGTTGTTATCTGAGTGCATGCAATGCTTAGACAATACAAATAGTATACATTTCAATTTTACTCCAAACCACTTACTGCAAACATAATGGAAACACTTTACGTTAACTTTCCACATGATTATGAGTAGTTTGAAAGTTGTTTCATGGCTGTAGACATCAACACAAAAAAGTTGTTATCTCAGTGCATGCAATGCTTAGACAATACAAATAGTATACATTTCAATTTTACTCCAAACCACTTACTGCAAACCTAATGGAAACACCTTAGGTTAACTTCCCACATGATTATGAGTAGTTTGAAAGTTGTTTCATGGCTGTACACATCAACACAAAAAAGTTGTTATCTGAGTGCATGCAATGCTTAGACAATACAAATAGTATACATTTCAATTTTACACCAAAGCACTTACTGCAAACCTAATGGAAACACTTTAGGTTAACTTTCCACATGATTATGAGTAGTTCGAAAGTTGTTTCATGGCTGTACACATCAACACAAAAAAGTTGTTATCTGAGTGCATGCAATGCTTAGACAATACAAATAGTATACATTTCAATTTTACACCAAAGCACCTACTGCAAACCTAATGGAAACACCTTAGGTTAACTTTCCACATGATTGTGAGTAGTTTGAAAGTTGTTTCATGGCTGTAGACATCAACACAAAAAAGTTGTTATCTGAGTGCATCCAATGCTTAGACAATACAAATAGTATACATTTCAATTTTACACCAAAGCACTTACTGCAAACCTAATGGAAACACTTTAGGTTAACTTTCCACATGATTATGAGTAGTTTGAAAGTTGTTTCATGGCTGTACACATCAAAACAAAAAAGTTGTTATCTGAGTGCATGCAATGCTTAGACAATACAAATAGTATACATTTCAATTTTACACCAAAGCACCTACTGCAAACCTAATGGAAACACCTTAGGTTAACTTCCCACATGATTGTGAGTAGTTTGAAAGTTGTTTCATGGCTGTAGACATCAACACAAAAAAGTTGTTATCTGAGTGCATCCAATGCTTAGACAATACAAATAGTATACATTTCAATTTTACACCAAAGCACTTACTGCAAACCTAATGGAAACACCTTAGGTTAACTTCCCACATGATTATGAGTAGTTTGAAAGTTGTTTCATGGCTGTACACATCAACACAAAAAAGTTGTTATCTCAGTGCATGCAATGCTTAGACAATACAAATAGTATACATTTCAATTTTACACCAAAGCACTTACTGCAAACCTAATGGAAACACTTTAGGTTAACTTTCCACATGATTATGAGTAGTTTGAAAGTTGTTTCATGGCTGTACACATCAACACAAAAAAGTTGCTATCTAAGTGCATGCAATGCTTAGACAATACAAATAGTATACATTTCAATTTTACACCAAAGCACTTACTGCAAGCCTAATGGAAACAACTTAGATTAACTTCCCACATGATTCTGAGATGTCTGAAAGTTGTTTCATTATTGTGCACATAAAGACAAAAAAGTTGATTTCACAGTGAATAGAATGCTTTGACATAAAAGCAGTATACATTTCAATTTTACACCAAAGTACTTACTGCAAACCTAATGGAAACACCTCAGGTTAACTTCCCACATGATTATGAGTAGTTTGAAAGTTGTTTCATGGCTGTACACATCAACACAAGAAAGTTGTTATCTGAGAGCATGCAATGCTTAGACAATACAAATAGTATACATTTCAATTTTACACCAAAGCACTTACTGCAAACCTAATGGAAACACTTTAGGTTAACTTTCCACATGATTATGAGTAGTTTGAAAGTTGTTTCATGGCTGTACACATCAACACAAAAAAGTTGTTATCTGAGTGCATGCAATGCTTAGACAATACAAATAGTATACATTTCAATTTTACACCAAAGCACCTACTGCAAACCTAATGGAAACACCTTAAGTTAACTTTCCACATGATTGTGAGTAGTTTGAAAGTTGTTTCATGGCTGTAGACATCAACACAAAAAAGTTGTTATCTGAGTGCATCCAATGCTTAGACAATACAAATAGTATACATTTCAATTTTACACCAAAGCACTTACTGCAAACCTAATGGAAACACTTTAGGTTAACTTTCCACATGATTATGAGTAGTTTGAAAGTTGTTTCATGGCTGTAGACATCAACACAAAAAAGTTGTTATCTCAGTGCATGCAATGCTTAGACAATACAAATAGTATACATTTCAATTTTACTCCAAACCACTTACTGCAAACCTAATGGAAACACCTTAGGTTAACTTCCCACATGATTATGAGTAGTTTGAAAGTTGTTTCATGGCTGTACACATCAACACAAAAAAGTTGCTATCTAAGTGCATGCAATGCTTAGACAATACAAATAGTATACATTTCAATTTTACACCAAAGCACTTACTGCAAACCTAATGGAAACAACTTAGATTAACTTCCCACATGATTCTGAGATGTCTGAAAGTTGTTTCATTACTGTGCACATAAAGACAAAAAAGTTGATTTCACAGTGAATAGAATGCTTTGACATAAAAGCAGTATACATTTCAATTTTACACCAAAGTACTTACTGCAAACCTAATGGAAACACCTTAGGTTAACTTCCCACATGATTATGAGTAGTTTGAAAGTTGTTTCCTGGCTGTACACATCAACACAAGAAAGTTGTTATCTGAGAGCATGCAATGCTTAGACAATACAAATAGTATACATTTCAATTTTACACCAAAGCACTTACTGCAAACCTAATGGAAACACTTTAGGTTAACTTTCCACATGATTATGAGTAGTTTGAAAGTTGTTTCATGGCTGTACACATCAACACAAAAAAGTTGTTATCTGAGTGCATGCAATGCTTAGACAATACAAATAGTATACATTTCAATTTTACACCAAAGCACCTACTGCAAACCTAATGGAAACACCTTAAGTTAACTTTCCACATGATTGTGAGTAGTTTGAAAGTTGTTTCATGGCTGTAGACATCAACACAAAAAAGTTGTTATCTGAGTGCATCCAATGCTTAGACAATACAAATAGTATACATTTCAATTTTACACCAAAGCACTTACTGCAAACCTAATGGAAACACTTTAGGTTAACTTTCCACATGATTATGAGTAGTTTGAAAGTTGTTTCATGGCTGTAGACATCAACACAAAAAAGTTGTTATCTCAGTGCATGCAATGCTTAGACAATACAAATAGTATACATTTCAATTTTACTCCAAACCACTTACTGCAAACCTAATGGAAACACCTTAGGTTAACTTCCCACATGATTATGAGTAGTTTGAAAGTTGTTTCATGGCTGTACACATCAACACAAAAAAGTTGTTATCTGAGTGCATGCAATGCTTAGACAATACAAATAGTATACATTTCAATTTTACACCAAAGCACTTACTGCAAACCTAATGGAAACACTTTAGGTTAACTTTCCACATGATTATGAGTAGTTTGAAAGTTGTTTCATGGCTGTACACATCAACACAAAAAAGTTGTTATCTGAGTGCATGCAATGCTTAGACAATACAAATAGTATACATTTCAATTTTACACCAAAGCACCTACTGCAAACCTAATGGAAACACCTTAGGTTAACTTTCCACATGATTGTGAGTAGTTTGAAAGTTGTTTCATGGCTGTAGACATCAACACAAAAAAGTTGTTATCTCAGTGCATGCAATGCTTGGACAATACAAATAGTATACATTTCAATTTTACTCCAAACCACTTACTGCAAACCTAATGGAAACACCTTAGGTTAACTTCCCACATGATTATGAGTAGTTTGAAAGTTGTTTCATGGCTGTACACATCAACACAAAAAAGTTGTTATCTGAGTGCATGCAATGCTTAGACAATACAAATAGTATACATTTCAATTTTACACCAAAGCACCTACTGCAAACCTAATGGAAACACCTTAGGTTAACTTTCCACATGATTGTGAGTAGTTTGAAAGTTGTTTCATGGCTGTACACATCAACACAAAAAAGTTGTTATCTGAGTGCATCCAATGCTTAGACAATACAAATAGTATACATTTCAATTTTACACCAAAGCACTTACTGCAAACCTAATGGAAACACTTTAGGTTAACTTTCCACATGATTATGAGTAGTTTGAAAGTTGTTTCATGGCTGTACACATCAACACAAAAAAGTTGCTATCTAAGTGCATGCAATGCTTAGACAATACAAATAGTATACATTTCAATTTTACACCAAAGCACTTACTGCAAACCTAATGGAAACAACTTAGATTAACTTCCCACATGATTCTGAGATGTCTGAAAGTTGTTTCATTACTGTGCACATAAAGACAAAAAAGTTGATTTCACAGTGAATAGAATGCTTTGACATAAAAGCAGTATACATTTCAATTTTACACCAAAGTACTTACTGCAAACCTAATGGAAACACCTTAGGTTAACTTCCCACATGATTATGAGTAGTTTGAAAGTTGTTTCATGGCTGTACACATCAACACAAGAAAGTTGTTATCTGAGAGCATGCAATGCTTAGACAATACAAATAGTATACATTTCAATTTTACACCAAAGCACTTACTGCAAACCTAATGGAAACACTTTAGGTTAACTTTCCACATGATTATGAGTAGTTTGAAAGTTGTTTCATGGCTGTACACATCAACACAAAAAAGTTGTTATCTGAGTGCATGCAATGCTTAGACAATACAAATAGTATACATTTCAATTTTACACCAAAGCACCTACTGCAAACCTAATGGAAACACCTTAAGTTAACTTTCCACATGATTGTGAGTAGTTTGAAAGTTGTTTCATGGCTGTAGACATCAACACAAAAAAGTTGTTATCTGAGTGCATCCAATGCTTAGACAATACAAATAGTATACATTTCAATTTTACACCAAAGCACTTACTGCAAACCTAATGGAAACACTTTAGGTTAACTTTCCACATGATTATGAGTAGTTTGAAAGTTGTTTCATGGCTGTAGACATCAACACAAAAAAGTTGTTATCTCAGTGCATGCAATGCTTAGACAATACAAATAGTATACATTTCAATTTTACTCCAAACCACTTACTGCAAACCTAATGGAAACACCTTAGGTTAACTTCCCACATGATTATGAGTAGTTTGAAAGTTGTTTCATGGCTGTACACATCAACACAAAAAAGTTGTTATCTGAGTGCATGCAATGCTTAGACAATACAAATAGTATACATTTCAATTTTACACCAAAGCACTTACTTCAAACCTAATGGAAACACTTTAGGTTAACTTTCCACATGATTATGAGTAGTTTGAAAGTTGTTTCATGGCTGTACACATCAACACAAAAAAGTTGTTATCTGAGTGCATGCAATGCTTAGACAATACAAATAGTATACATTTCAATTTTACACCAAAGCACCTACTGCAAACCTAATGGAAACACCTTAGGTTAACTTTCCACATGATTGTGAGTAGTTTGAAAGTTGTTTCATGGCTGTAGACATCAACACAAAAAAGTTGTTATCTGAGTGCATCCAATGCTTAGACAATACAAATAGTATACATTTCAATTTTACACCAAAACACTTACTGCAAACCTAATGGAAACACTTTAGGTTAACTTTCCACATGATTATGAGTAGTTTGAAAGTTGTTTCATGGCTGTACACATCAAAACAAAAAAGTTGTTATCTGAGTGCATGCAATGCTTAGACAATACAAATAGTATACATTTCAATTTTACACCAAAGCACCTACTGCAAACCTAATGGAAACACCTTAGGTTAACTTTCCACATGATTGTGAGTAGTTTGAAAGTTGTTTCATGGCTGTAGACATCAACACAAAAAACTTGTTATCTCAGTGCATGCAATGCTTAGACAATACAAATAGTATACATTTCAATTTTACTCCAAACCACTTACTGCAAACCTAATGGAAACACCTTAGGTTAACTTCCCACATGATTATGAGTAGTTTGAAAGTTGTTTCATGGCTGTACACATCAACACAAAAAAGTTGTTATCTGAGTGCATGCAATGCTTAGACAATACAAATAGTATACATTTCAATTTTACACCAAAGCACCTACTGCAAACCTAATGGAAACACCTTAGGTTAACTTTCCACATGATTGTGAGTAGTTTGAAAGTTGTTTCATGGCTGCAGACATCAACACAAAAAAGTTGTTATCTGAGTGCATCCAATGCTTAGACAATACAAATAGTATACATTTCAATTTTACACCAAAGCACTTACTGCAAACCTAATGGAAACACTTTAGGTTAACTTTCCACATGATTATGAGTAGTTTGAAAGTTGTTTCATGGCTGTACACATCAAAACAAAAAAGTTGTTATCTGAGTGCATGCAATGCTTAGACAATACAAATAGTATACATTTCAATTTTACACCAAAGCACTTACTGCAAACCTAATGGAAACACCTTAGGTTAACTTCCCACATGATTATGAGTAGTTTGAAAGTTGTTTCATGGCTGTACACATCAAAACAAAAAAGTTGTTATCTGAGTGCATGCAATGCTTAGACAATACAAATAGTATACATTTCAATTTTACTCCAAACCACTTACTGCAAACCTAATGGAAACACTTTAGGTTAACTTTCCACATGATTATGAGTAGTTTGAAAGTTGTTTCATGGCTGTAGACATCAACACAAAAAAGTTGTTATCTCAGTGCATGCAATGCTTAGACAATACAAATAGTATACATTTCAATTTTACTCCAAACCACTTACTGCAAACCTAATGGAAACACCTTAGGTTAACTTCCCACATGATTATGAGTAGTTTGAAAGTTGTTTCATGGCTGTACACATCAACACAAAAAAGTTGTTATCTGAGTGCATGCAATGCTTAGACAATACAAATAGTATACATTTCAATTTTACACCAAAGCACTTACTGCAAACCTAATGGAAACACTTTAGGTTAACTTTCCACATGATTATGAGTAGTTCGAAAGTTGTTTCATGGCTGTACACATCAACACAAAAAAGTTGTTATCTGAGTGCATGCAATGCTTAGACAATACAAATAGTATACATTTCAATTTTACACCAAAGCACCTACTGCAAACCTAATGGAAACACCTTAGGTTAACTTTCCACATGATTGTGAGTAGTTTGAAAGTTGTTTCATGGCTGTAGACATCAACACAAAAAAGTTGTTATCTGAGTGCATCCAATGCTTAGACAATACAAATAGTATACATTTCAATTTTACACCAAAGCACTTACTGCAAACCTAATGGAAACACTTTAGGTTAACTTTCCACATGATTATGAGTAGTTTGAAAGTTGTTTCATGGCTGTACACATCAAAACAAAAAAGTTGTTATCTGAGTGCATGCAATGCTTAGACAATACAAATAGTATACATTTCAATTTTACACCAAAGCACCTACTGCAAACCTAATGGAAACACCTTAGGTTAACTTTCCACATGATTGTGAGTAGTTTGAAAGTTGTTTCATGGCTGTAGACATCAACACAAAAAAGTTGTTATCTGAGTGCATCCAATGCTTAGACAATACAAATAGTATACATTTCAATTTTACACCAAAGCACTTACTGCAAACCTAATGGAAACACCTTAGGTTAACTTCCCACATGATTATGAGTAGTTTGAAAGTTGTTTCATGGCTGTACACATCAAAACAAAAAAGTTGTTATCTGAGTGCATGCAATGCTTAGACAATACAAATAGTATACATTTCAATTTTACACCAAAGCACCTACTGCAAACCTAATGGAAACACCTTAGGTTAACTTTCCACATGATTGTGAGTAGTTTGAAAGTTGTTTCATGGCTGTAGACATCAACACAAAAAAGTTGTTATCTGAGTGCATGCAATGCTTAGACAATACAAATAGTATACATTTCAATTTTACACCAAAGCACCTACTGCAAACCTAATGGAAACACCTTAGGTTAACTTTCCACATGATTGTGAGTAGTTTGAAAGTTGTTTCATGGCTGTAGACATCAACACAAAAAAGTTGTTATCTGAGGGCATGCAATGCTTAGACAATACAAATAGTATACATTTCAATTTTACTCCAAAACACCTACTGCAAACCTAATGGAAACACCTTAGGTTAACTTTCCACATGATTGTGAGTAGTTTGAAAGTTGTTTCATGGCTGTAGACATCAACACAAAAAGGTTGTTATCTCAGTGCATGCAATGCTTAGACAATACAAATAGTATACATTTCAATTTTACACCAAAGCACTTACTGCAAACCTAATGGAAACACTTTAGGTTAACTTCCCACATGATTCTGAGATGTCTGAAAGTTGTTTCATACCTGTGCACATAAAGACAAAAAAGTTGATTTCACAGTGAATAGAATGCTTTGACATAAAAGTAGTATACATTTCAATTGTACTCAAAAGTCTTCACTGCAAACCTAATGCAAACACATTTGGTTAACTTACCAGATGAGTATGACTAGGTTTATAGTTGTTTCATGCCTCAGTTCATCAAGACAAAAAAGTTACTTTCTCAGTACTACTATGCTCTGACATTAAGGTAGTACACATCTGAATTTTACACCAAAGCACCTACTGCAAACCTAATGGAAACACCTTAGATTAACTTTCCACATGATTGTGAGTAGTTTGAAAGTTGTTTCATGGCTGTAGACATCAACACAAAAAAGTTTTTATCTCAGTGCATGCAATGCTTAGGCAATACAAATAGTATACATTTCAATTTTACTCCAAAGCACTTACTGCAAACCTAATGGAAACACCTTAGGTTAACTTCCCACATGATTATGAGTAGTTTGAAAGTTGTTTCATGGCTGTACACATCAACACAAAAAAGTTGTTATCTGAGTGCATGCAATGCTTAGACAATACAAATAGTATACATTTCAATTTTACACCAAAGCACTTACTGCAAACCTAATGGAAACACTTTAGGTTAACTTTCCACATGATTATGAGTAGTTCGAAAGTTGTTTCATGGCTGTACACATCAACACAAAAAAGTTGTTATCTGAGTGCATGCAATGCTTAGACAATACAAATAGTATACATTTCAATTTTACACCAAAGCACCTACTGCAAACCTAATGGAAACACCTTAGGTTAACTTTCCACATGATTGTGAGTAGTTTGAAAGTTGTTTCATGGCTGTAGACATCAACACAAAAAAGTTGTTATCTGAGTGCATCCAATGCTTAGACAATACAAATAGTATACATTTCAATTTTACACCAAAGCACTTACTGCAAACCTAATGGAAACACTTTAGGTTAACTTTCCACATGATTATGAGTAGTTTGAAAGTTGTTTCATGGCTGTACACATCAAAACAAAAAAGTTGTTATCTGAGTGCATGCAATGCTTAGACAATACAAATAGTATACATTTCAATTTTACACCAAAGCACCTACTGCAAACCTAATGGAAACACCTTAGGTTAACTTTCCACAAGATTGTGAGTAGTTTGAAAGTTGTTTCATGGCTGTAGACATCAACACAAAAAAGTTGTTATCTGAGTGCATCCAATGCTTAGACAATACAAATAGTATACATTTCAATTTTACACCAAAGCACTTACTGCAAACCTAATGGAAACACCTTAGGTTAACTTCCCACATGATTATGAGTAGTTTGAAAGTTGTTTCATGGCTGTACACATCAAAACAAAAAAGTTGTTATCTGAGTGCATGCAATGCTTAGACAATACAAATAGTATACATTTCAATTTTACTCCAAACCACTTACTGCAAACCTAATGGAAACACCTTAGGTTAACTTCCCACATGATTATGAGTAGTTTGAAAGTTGTTTCATGGCTGTACACATCAACACAAAAAAGTTGTTATCTGAGTGCATGCAATGCTTAGACAATACAAATAGTATACATTTCAATTTTACACCAAAGCACCTACTGCAAACCTAATGGAAACACCTTAGGTTAACTTTCCACATGATTGTGAGTAGTTTGAAAGTTGTTTCATGGCTGCAGACATCAACACAAAAAAGTTGTTATCTGAGTGCATCCAATGCTTAGACAATACAAATAGTATACATTTCAATTTTACACCAAAGCACTTACTGCAAACCTAATGGAAACACTTTAGGTTAACTTTCCACATGATTATGAGTAGTTTGAAAGTTGTTTCATGGCTGTACACATCAAAACAAAAAAGTTGTTATCTGAGTGCATGCAATGCTTAGACAATACAAATAGTATACATTTCAATTTTACACCAAAGCACTTACTGCAAACCTAATGGAAGCACCTTAGGTTAACTTCCCACATGATTATGAGTAGTTTGAAAGTTGTTTCATGGCTGTACACATCAAAACAAAAAAGTTGTTATCTGAGTGCATGCAATGCTTAGACAATACAAATAGTATACATTTCAATTTTACTCCAAACCACTTACTGCAAACCTAATGGAAACACTTTAGGTTAACTTTCCACATGATTATGAGTAGTTTGAAAGTTGTTTCATGGCTGTAGACATCAACACAAAAAAGTTGTTATCTCAGTGCATGCAATGCTTAGACAATACAAATAGTATACATTTCAATTTTACTCCAAACCACTTACTGCAAACCTAATGGAAACACCTTAGGTTAACTTCCCACATGATTATGAGTAGTTTGAAAGTTGTTTCATGGCTGTACACATCAACACAAAAAAGTTGTTATCTGAGTGCATGCAATGCTTAGACAATACAAATAGTATACATTTCAATTTTACACCAAAGCACTTACTGCAAACCTAATGGAAACACTTTAGGTTAACTTTCCACATGATTATGAGTAGTTCGAAAGTTGTTTCATGGCTGTACACATCAACACAAAAAAGTTGTTCTCTGAGTGCATGCAATGCTTAGACAATACAAATAGTATACATTTCAATTTTACACCAAAGCACCTACTGCAAACCTAATGGAAACACCTTAGGTTAACTTTCCACATGATTGTGAGTAGTTTGAAAGTTGTTTCATGGCTGTAGACATCAACACAAAAAAGTTGTTATCTGAGTGCATCCAATGCTTAGACAATACAAATAGTATACATTTCAATTTTACACCAAAGCACTTACTGCAAACCTAATGGAAACACTTTAGGTTAACTTTCCACATGATTATGAGTAGTTTGAAAGTTGTTTCATGGCTGTACACATCAAAACAAAAAAGTTGTTATCTGAGTGCATGCAATGCTTAGACAATACAAATAGTATACATTTCAATTTTACACCAAAGCACCTACTGCAAACCTAATGGAAACACCTTAGGTTAACTTTCCACATGATTGTGAGTAGTTTGAAAGTTGTTTCATGGCTGTAGACATCAACACAAAAAAGTTTTTATCTCAGTGCATGCAATGCTTAGGCAATACAAATAGTATACATTTCAATTTTACACCAAAGCACTTACTGCAAACCTAATGGAAACACCTTAGGTTAACTTTCCATATGATTATGAGTAGTTTGAAAGTTGTGTCATGGCTGTACACATCAACACAAAAAAGTTGCTATCTAAGTGCATGCAATACTTAGACAATACAAATAGTATACATTTCAATTTTACACCAAAGCACTTACTGCAAACCTAATGGAAACAACTTAGATTAACTTCCCACATGATTCTGAGATGTCTGAAAGTTGTTTCATTACTGTGCACATAAAGACAAAAAAGTTGATTTCACAGTGAATAGAATGCTTTGACATAAAAGCAGTATACATTTCAATTTTACACCAAAGTACTTACTGCAAACCTAATGGAAACACCTTAGGTTAACTTCCCACATGATTATGAGTAGTTTGAAAGTTGTTTCATGGCTGTACACATCAACACAAGAAAGTTGTTATCTGAGAGCATGCAATGCTTAGACAATACAAATAGTATACATTTCAATTTTACACCAAAGCACTTACTGCAAACCTAATGGAAACACTTTAGGTTAACTTTCCACATGATTATGAGTAGTTCGAAAGTTGTTTCATGGCTGTACACATCAACACAAAAAAGTTGTTATCTGAGTGCATGCAATGCTTAGACAATACAAATAGTATACATTTCAATTTTACACCAAAGCACCTACTGCAAACCTAATGGAAACACCTTAGGTTAACTTTCCACATGATTGTGAGTAGTTTGAAAGTTGTTTCATGGCTGTAGACATCAACACAAAAAAGTTGTTATCTGAGTGCATCCAATGCTTAGACAATACAAATAGTATACATTTCAATTTTACACCAAAGCACTTACTGCAAACCTAATGGAAACACTTTAGGTTAACTTTCCACATGATTATGAGTAGTTTGAAAGTTGTTTCATGGCTGTACACATCAAAACAAAAAAGTTGTTATCTGAGTGCATGCAATGCTTAGACAATACAAATAGTATACATTTCAATTTTACACCAAAGCACCTACTGCAAACCTAATGGAAACACCTTAGGTTAACTTTCCACATGATTGTGAGTAGTTTGAAAGTTGTTTCATGGCTGTAGACATCAACACAAAAAAGTTTTTATCTCAGTGCATGCAATGCTTAGGCAATACAAATAGTATACATTTCAATTTTACTCCAAAGCACTTACTGCAAACCTAATGGAAACACCTTAGGTTAACTTCCCACATGATTATGAGTAGTTTGAAAGTTGTGTCATGGCTGTACACATCAACACAAAAAAGTTGTTATCTCAGTGCATGCAATGCTTAGACAATACAAATAGTATACATTTCAATTTTACACCAAAGCACTTACTGCAAACCTAATGGAAACACCTTAGGTTAACTTCCCACATGATTATGAGTAGTTTGAAAGTTGTTTCATGGCTGTACACATCAACACAAAAAAGTTGTTATCTCAGTGCATGCAATGCTTAGACAATACAAATAGTATACATTTCAATTTTACACCAAAGCACTTACTGCAAACCTAATGGAAACACTTTAGGTTAACTTTCCATATGATTATGAGTAGTTTGAAAGTTGTTTCATGGCTGTACACATCAACACAAAAAAGTTGCTATCTAAGTGCATGCAATACTTAGACAATACAAATAGTATACATTTCAATTTTACACCAAAGCACTTACTGCAAACCTAATGGAAACAACTTAGATTAACTTCCCACATGATTCTGAGATGTCTGAAAGTTGTTTCATTACTGTGCACATAAAGACAAAAAAGTTGATTTCACAGTGAATAGAATGCTTTGACATAAAAGCAGTATACATTTCAATTTTACACCAAAGTACTTACTGCAAACCTAATGGAAACACCTTAGGTTAACTTCCCACATGATTATGAGTAGTTTGAAAGTTGTTTCATGGCTGTACACATCAACACAAGAAAGTTGTTATCTGAGAGCATGCAATGCTTAGACAATACAAATAGTATACATTTCAATTTTACACCAAAGCACTTACTGCAAACCTAATGGAAACACTTTAGGTTAACTTTCCACATGATTATGAGTAGTTTGAAAGTTGTTTCATGGCTGTACACATCAACACAAAAAAGTTGTTATCTGAGTGCATGCAATGCTTAGACAATACAAATAGTATACATTTCAATTTTACACCAAAGCACCTACTGCAAACCTAATGGAAACACCTTAAGTTAACTTTCCACATGATTGTGAGTAGTTTGAAAGTTGTTTCATGGCTGTAGACATCAACACAAAAAAGTTGTTATCTGAGTGCATCCAATGCTTAGACAATACAAATAGTATACATTTCAATTTTACACCAAAGCACTTACTGCAAACCTAATGGAAACACTTTAGGTTAACTTTCCACATGATTATGAGTAGTTTGAAAGTTGTTTCATGGCTGTAGACATCAACACAAAAAAGTTGTTATCTCAGTGCATGCAATGCTTAGACAATACAAATAGTATACATTTCAATTTTACTCCAAACCACTTACTGCAAACCTAATGGAAACACTTTAGGTTAACTTTCCACATGATTATGAGTAGTTTGAAAGTTGTTTCATGGCTGTACACATCAACACAAAAAAGTTGTTATCTGAGTGCATGCAATGCTTAGACAATACAAATAGTATACATTTCAATTTTACACCAAAGCACCTACTGCAAACCTAATGGAAACACCTTAGGTTAACTTTCCACATGATTGTGAGTAGTTTGAAAGTTGTTCCATGGCTGTAGACATCAACACAAAAAAGTTGTTATCTGAGTGCATCCAATGCTTAGACAATACAAATAGTATACATTTCAATTTTACACCAAAGCACTTACTGCAAACCTAATGGAAACACTTTAGGTTAACTTTCCACATGATTATGAGTAGTTTGAAAGTTGTTTCATGGCTGTACACATCAAAACAAAAAAGTTGTTATCTGAGTGCATGCAATGCTTAGACAATACAAATAGTATACATTTCAATTTTACACCAAAGCACCTACTGCAAACCTAATGGAAACACCTTAGGTTAACTTTCCACATGATTGTGAGTAGTTTGAAAGTTGTTTCATGGCTGTACACATCAACACAAAAAAGTTGTTATCTGAGTGCATGCAATGCTTAGACAATACAAATAGTATACATTTCAATTTTACACCAAAGCACCTACTGCAAACCTAATGGAAACACCTTAGGTTAACTTTCCACATGATTGTGAGTAGTTTGAAAGTTGTTTCATGGCTGTACACATCAACACAAAAAAGTTGTTATCTGAGTGCATCCAATGCTTAGACAATACAAATAGTATACATTTCAATTTTACACCAAAGCACTTACTGCAAACCTAATGGAAACACTTTAGGTTAACTTTCCACATGATTATGAGTAGTTTGAAAGTTGTTTCATGGCTGTACACATCAACACAAAAAAGTTGCTATCTAAGTGCATGCAATGCTTAGACAATGCAAATAGTATACATTTCAATTTTACACCAAAGCACTTACTGCAAACCTAATGGAAACAACTTAGATTAACTTCCCACATGATTCTGAGATGTCTGAAAGTTGTTTCATTACTGTGCACATAAAGACAAAAAAGTTGATTTCACAGTGAATAGAATGCTTTGACATAAAAGCAGTATACATTTCAATTTTACACCAAAGTACTTACTGCAAACCTAATAGAAACACCTTAGGTTAACTTTCCACATGATTGTGAGTAGTTTGAAAGTTGTTTCATGGCTGTAGACATCAACACAAAAAAGTTGTTATCTGAGTGCATCCAATGCTTAGACAATACAAATAGTATACATTTCAATTTTACACCAAAGCACTTACTGCAAACCTAATGGAAACACTTTAGGTTAACTTTCCACATGATTATGAGTAGTTTGAAAGTTGTTTCATGGCTGTACACATCAAAACAAAAAAGTTGTTATCTGAGTGCATGCAATGCTTAGACAATACAAATAGTATACATTTCAATTTTACACCAAAGCACCTACTGCAAACCTAATGGAAACACCTTAGGTTAACTTTCCACATGATTGTGAGTAGTTTGAAAGTTGTTTCATGGCTGTAGACATCAACACAAAAAAGTTGTTATCTCAGTGCATGCAATGCTTGGACAATACAAATAGTATACATTTCAATTTTACTCCAAACCACTTACTGCAAACCTAATGGAAACACCTTAGGTTAACTTCCCACATGATTATGAGTAGTTTGAAAGTTGTTTCATGGCTGTACACATCAACACAAAAAAGTTGTTATCTGAGTGCATGCAATGCTTAGACAATACAAATAGTATACATTTCAATTTTACACCAAAGCACCTACTGCAAACCTAATGGAAACACCTTAGGTTAACTTTCCACATGATTGTGAGTAGTTTGAAAGTTGTTTCATGGCTGTACACATCAACACAAAAAAGTTGTTATCTGTGTGCATGCAATGCTTAGACAATACAAATAGTATACATTTCAATTTTACACCAAAGCACTTACTGCAAACCTAATGGAAACACTTTAGGTTAACTTTCCACATGATTATGAGTAGTTTGAAAGTTGTTTCATGGCTGTACACATCAACACAAAAAAGTTGCTATCTAAGTGCATGCAATGCTTAGACAATACAAATAGTATACATTTCAATTTTACACCAAAGCACTTACTGCAAACCTAATGGAAACAACTTAGATTAACTTCCCACATGATTCTGAGATGTCTGAAAGTTGTTTCATTACTGTGCACATAAAGACAAAAAAGTTGATTTCACAGTGAATAGAATGCTTTGACATAAAAGCAGTATACATTTCAATTTTACACCAAAGTACTTACTGCAAACCTAATGGAAACACCTTAGGTTAACTTCCCACATGATTATGAGTAGTTTGAAAGTTGTTTCATGGCTGTACACATCAACACAAGAAAGTTGTTATCTGAGAGCATGCAATGCTTAGACAATACAAATAGTATACATTTCAATTTTACACCAAAGCACTTACTGCAAACCTAATGGAAACACTTTAGGTTAACTTTCCACATGATTATGAGTAGTTTGAAAGTTGTTTCATGGCTGTACACATCAACAAAAAAAAGTTGTTATCTGAGTGCATGCAATGCTTAGACAATACAAATAGTATACATTTCAATTTTACACCAAAGCACCTACTGCAAACCTAATGGAAACACCTTAAGTTAACTTTCCACATGATTGTGAGTAGTTTGAAAGTTGTATCATGGCTGTAGACATCAACACAAAAAAGTTGTTATCTGAGTGCATCCAATGCTTAGACAATACAAATAGAATACATTTCAATTTTACACCAAAGCACCTACTGCAAACCTAATGGAAACACCTTAGGTTAACTTTCCACATGATTATGAGTAGTTTGAAAGTTGTTTCATGGCTGTAGACATCAACACAAAAAAGTTGTTATCTGAGTGCATCCAATGCTTAGACAATACAAATAGTATACATTTCAATTTTACACCAAAGCACTTACTGCAAACCTAATGGAAACACTTTAGGTTAACTTTCCACATGATTATGAGTAGTTTGAAAGTTGTTTCATGGCTGTACACATCAAAACAAAAAAGTTGTTATCTGAGTGCATGCAATGCTTAGACAATACAAATAGTATACATTTCAATTTTACACCAAAGCACCTACTGCAAACCTAATGGAAACACCTTAGGTTAACTTTCCACATGATTGTGAGTAGTTTGAAAGTTGTTTCATGGCTGTAGACATCAACACAAAAAAGTTTTTATCTCAGTGCATGCAATGCTTAGGCAATACAAATAGTATACATTTCAATTTTACTCCAAAGCACTTACTGCAAACCTAATGGAAACACCTTAGGTTAACTTCCCACATGATTATGAGTAGTTTGAAAGTTGTGTCATGGCTGTACACATCAACACAAAAAAGTTGTTATCTCAGTGCATGCAATGCTTAGACAATACAAATAGTATACATTTCAATTTTACACCAAAGCACTTACTGCAAACCTAATGGAAACACCTTAGGTTAACTTCCCACATGATTATGAGTAGTTTGAAAGTTGTTTCATGGCTGTACACATCAACACAAAAAAGTTGTTATCTCAGTGCATGCAATGCTTAGACAATACAAATAGTATACATTTCAATTTTACACCAAAGCACTTACTGCAAACCTAATGGAAACACTTTAGGTTAACTTTCCATATGATTATGAGTAGTTTGAAAGTTGTTTCATGGCTGTACACATCAACACAAAAAAGTTGCTATCTAAGTGCATGCAATACTTAGATAATACAAATAGTATACATTTCAATTTTACACCAAAGCACTTACTGCAAACCTAATGGAAACAACTTAGATTAACTTCCCACATGATTCTGAGATGTCTGAAAGTTGTTTCATTACTGTGCACATAAAGACAAAAAAGTTGATTTCACAGTGAATAGAATGCTTTGACATAAAAGCAGTATACATTTCAATTTTACACCAAAGTACTTACTGCAAACCTAATGGAAACACCTTAGGTTAACTTCCCACATGATTATGAGTAGTTTGAAAGTTGTTTCATGGCTGTACACATCAACACAAGAAAGTTGTTATCTGAGAGCATGCAATGCTTAGACAATACAAATAGTATACATTTCAATTTTACACCAAAGCACTTACTGCAAACCTAATGGAAACACTTTAGGTTAACTTTCCACATGATTATGAGTAGTTTGAAAGTTGTTTCATGGCTGTACACATCAACACAAAAAAGTTGTTATCTGAGTGCATGCAATGCTTAGACAATACAAATAGTATACATTTCAATTTTACACCAAAGCACCTACTGCAAACCTAATGGAAACACCTTAAGTTAACTTTCCACATGATTGTGAGTAGTTTGAAAGTTGTTTCATGGCTGTAGACATCAACACAAAAAAGTTGTTATCTGAGTGCATCCAATGCTTAGACAATACAAATAGTATACATTTCAATTTTACACCAAAGCACTTACTGCAAACCTAATGGAAACACTTTAGGTTAACTTTCCACATGATTATGAGTAGTTTGAAAGTTGTTTCATGGCTGTAGACATCAACACAAAAAAGTTGTTATCTCAGTGCATGCAATGCTTAGACAATACAAATAGTATACATTTCAATTTTACTCCAAACCACTTACTGCAAACCTAATGGAAACACTTTAGGTTAACTTTCCACATGATTATGAGTAGTTTGAAAGTTGTTTCATGGCTGTACACATCAACACAAAAAAGTTGTTATCTGAGTGCATGCAATGCTTAGACAATACAAATAGTATACATTTCAATTTTACACCAAAGCACCTACTGCAAACCTAATGGAAACACCTTAGGTTAACTTTCCACATGATTGTGAGTAGTTTGAAAGTTGTTCCATGGCTGTAGACATCAACACAAAAAAGTTGTTATCTGAGTGCATCCAATGCTTAGACAATACAAATAGTATACATTTCAATTTTACACCAAAGCACTTACTGCAAACCTAATGGAAACACTTTAGGTTAACTTTCCACATGATTATGAGTAGTTTGAAAGTTGTTTCATGGCTGTACACATCAAAACAAAAAAGTTGTTATCTGAGTGCATGCAATGCTTAGACAATACAAATAGTATACATTTCAATTTTACACCAAAGCACCTACTGCAAACCTAATGGAAACACCTTAGGTTAACTTTCCACATGATTGTGAGTAGTTTGAAAGTTGTTTCATGGCTGTAGACATCAACACAAAAAAGTTGTTATCTCAGTGCATGCAATGCTTGGACAATACAAATAGTATACATTTCAATTTTACTCCAAACCACTTACTGCAAACCTAATGGAAACACCTTAGGTTAACTTCCCACATGATTATGAGTAGTTTGAAAGTTGTTTCATGGCTGTACACATCAACACAAAAAAGTTGTTATCTGAGTGCATGCAATGCTTAGACAATACAAATAGTATACATTTCAATTTTACACCAAAGCACCTACTGCAAACCTAATGGAAACACCTTAGGTTAACTTTCCACATGATTGTGAGTAGTTTGAAAGTTGTTTCATGGCTGTACACATCAACACAAAAAAGTTGTTATCTGAGTGCATCCAATGCTTAGACAATACAAATAGTATACATTTCAATTTTACACCAAAGCACTTACTGCAAACCTAATGGAAACACTTTAGGTTAACTTTCCACATGATTATGAGTAGTTTGAAAGTTGTTTCATGGCTGTACACATCAACACAAAAAAGTTGCTATCTAAGTGCATGCAATGCTTAGACAATACAAATAGTATACATTTCAATTTTACACCAAAGCACTTACTGCAAACCTAATGGAAACAACTTAGATTAACTTCCCACATGATTCTGAGATGTCTGAAAGTTGTTTCATTACTGTGCACATAAAGACAAAAAAGTTGATTTCACAGTGAATAGAATGCTTTGACATAAAAGCAGTATACATTTCAATTTTACACCAAAGTACTTACTGCAAACCTAATGGAAACACCTTAGGTTAACTTCCCACATGATTATGAGTAGTTTGAAAGTTGTTTCATGGCTGTACACATCAACACAAGAAAGTTGTTATCTGAGAGCATGCAATGCTTAGACAATACAAATAGTATACATTTCAATTTTACACCAAAGCACTTACTGCAAACCTAATGGAAACACTTTAGGTTAACTTTCCACATGATTATGAGTAGTTTGAAAGTTGTTTCATGGCTGTACACATCAACAAAAAAAAGTTGTTATCTGAGTGCATGCAATGCTTAGACAATACAAATAGTATACATTTCAATTTTACACCAAAGCACCTACTGCAAACCTAATGGAAACACCTTAAGTTAACTTTCCACATGATTGTGAGTAGTTTGAAAGTTGTATCATGGCTGTAGACATCAACACAAAAAAGTTGTTATCTGAGTGCATCCAATGCTTAGACAATACAAATAGAATACATTTCAATTTTACACCAAAGCACCTACTGCAAACCTAATGGAAACACCTTAGGTTAACTTTCCACATGATTATGAGTAGTTTGAAAGTTGTTTCATGGCTGTAGACATCAACACAAAAAAGTTGTTATCTCAGTGCATACAATGCTTAGACAATACAAATAGTATACATTTCAATTTTACTCCAAACCACTTACTGCAAACCTAATGGAAACACCTTAGGTTAACTTCCCACATGATTATGAGTAGTTTGAAAGTTGTTTCATGGCTGTACACATCAACACAAAAAAGTTGTTATCTGAGTGCATGCAATGCTTAGACAATACAAATAGTATACATTTCAATTTTACACCAAAGCACTTACTGCAAACCTAATGGAAACACTTTAGGTTAACTTTCCACATGATTATGAGTAGTTCGAAAGTTGTTTCATGGCTGTACACATCAACACAAAAAAGTTGTTATCTGAGTGCATGCAATGCTTAGACAATACAAATAGTATACATTTCAATTTTACACCAAAGCACCTACTGCAAACCTAATGGAAACACCTTAGGTTAACTTTCCACATGATTGTGAGTAGTTTGAAAGTTGTTTCATGGCTGTAGACATCAACACAAAAAAGTTGTTATCTGAGTGCATCCAATGCTTAGACAATACAAATAGTATACATTTCAATTTTACACCAAAGCACTTACTGCAAACCTAATGGAAACACTTTAGGTTAACTTTCCACATGATTATGAGTAGTTTGAAAGTTGTTTCATGGCTGTACACATCAAAACAAAAAAGTTGTTATCTGAGTGCATGCAATGCTTAGACAATACAAATAGTATACATTTCAATTTTACACCAAAGCACCTACTGCAAACCTAATGGAAACACCTTAGGTTAACTTTCCACATGATTGTGAGTAGTTTGAAAGTTGTTTCATGGCTGTAGACATCAACACAAAAAAGTTTTTATCTCAGTGCATGCAATGCTTAGGCAATACAAATAGTATACATTTCAATTTTACTCCAAAGCACTTACTGCAAACCTAATGGAAACACCTTAGGTTAACTTCCCACATGATTATGAGTAGTTTGAAAGTTGTGTCATGGCTGTACACATCAACACAAAAAAGTTGTTATCTCAGTGCATGCAATGCTTAGACAATACAAATAGTATACATTTCAATTTTACACCAAAGCACTTACTGCAAACCTAATGGAAACACCTTAGGTTAACTTCCCACATGATTATGAGTAGTTTGAAAGTTGTTTCATGGCTGTACACATCAACACAAAAAAGTTGTTATCTCAGTGCATGCAATGCTTAGACAATACAAATAGTATACATTTCAATTTTACACCAAAGCACTTACTGCAAACCTAATGGAAACACTTTAGGTTAACTTTCCATATGATTATGAGTAGTTTGAAAGTTGTTTCATGGCTGTACACATCAACACAAAAAAGTTGCTATCTAAGTGCATGCAATACTTAGACAATACAAATAGTATACATTTCAATTTTACACCAAAGCACTTACTGCAAACCTAATGGAAACAACTTAGATTAACTTCCCACATGATTCTGAGATGTCTGAAAGTTGTTTCATTACTGTGCACATAAAGACAAAAAAGTTGATTTCACAGTGAATAGAATGCTTTGACATAAAAGCAGTATACATTTCAATTTTACACCAAAGTACTTACTGCAAACCTAATGGAAACACCTTAGGTTAACTTCCCACATGATTATGAGTAGTTTGAAAGTTGTTTCATGGCTGTACACATCAACACAAGAAAGTTGTTATCTGAGAGCATGCAATGCTTAGACAATACAAATAGTATACATTTCAATTTTACACCAAAGCACTTACTGCAAACCTAATGGAAACACTTTAGGTTAACTTTCCACATGATTATGAGTAGTTTGAAAGTTGTTTCATGGCTGTACACATCAACACAAAAAAGTTGTTATCTGAGTGCATGCAATGCTTAGACAATACAAATAGTATACATTTCAATTTTACACCAAAGCACCTACTGCAAACCTAATGGAAACACCTTAGGTTAACTTCCCACATGATTATGAGTAGTTTGAAAGTTGTTTCATGGCTGTACACATCAACACAAAAAAGTTGTTATCTCAGTGCATGCAATGCTTAGACAATACAAATAGTATACATTTCAATTTTACACCAAAGCACTTACTGCAAACCTAATGGAAACACTTTAGGTTAACTTTCCACATGATTATGAGTAGTTTGAAAGTTGTTTCATGGCTGTACACATCAACACAAAAAAGTTGCTATCTAAGTGCATGCAATGCTTAGACAATACAAATAGTATACATTTCAATTTTACACCAAAGCACTTACTGCAAACCTAATGGAAACAACTTAGATTAACTTCCCACATGATTCTGAGATGTCTGAAAGTTGTTTCATTACTGTGCACATAAAGACAAAAAAGTTGATTTCACAGTGAATAGAATGCTTTGACATAAAAGCAGTATACATTTCAATTTTACACCAAAGTACTTACTGCAAACCTAATGGAAACACCTTAGGTTAACTTCCCACATGATTATGAGTAGTTTGAAAGTTGTTTCATGGCTGTACACATCAACACAAGAAAGTTGTTATCTGAGAGCATGCAATGCTTAGACAATACAAATAGTATACATTTCAATTTTACACCAAAGCACTTACTGCAAACCTAATGGAAACACTTTAGGTTAACTTTCCACATGATTATGAGTAGTTTGAAAGTTGTTTCATGGCTGTACACATCAACACAAAAAAGTTGTTATCTGAGTGCATGCAATGCTTAGACAATACAAATAGTATACATTTCAATTTTACACCAAAGCACCTACTGCAAACCTAATGGAAACACCTTAAGTTAACTTTCCACATGATTGTGAGTAGTTTGAAAGTTGTTTCATGGCTGTAGACATCAACACAAAAAAGTTGTTATCTGAGTGCATCCAATGCTTAGACAATACAAATAGTATACATTTCAATTTTACACCAAAGCACTTACTGCAAACCTAATGGAAACACTTTAGGTTAACTTTCCACATGATTATGAGTAGTTTGAAAGTTGTTTCATGGCTGTAGACATCAACACAAAAAAGTTGTTATCTCAGTGCATGCAATGCTTAGACAATACAAATAGTATACATTTCAATTTTACTCCAAACCACTTACTGCAAACCTAATGGAAACACTTTAGGTTAACTTTCCACATGATTATGAGTAGTTTGAAAGTTGTTTCATGGCTGTACACATCAACACAAAAAAGTTGTTATCTGAGTGCATGCAATGCTTAGACAATACAAATAGTATACATTTCAATTTTACACCAAAGCACCTACTGCAAACCTAATGGAAACACCTTAGGTTAACTTTCCACATGATTGTGAGTAGTTTGAAAGTTGTTCCATGGCTGTAGACATCAACACAAAAAAGTTGTTATCTGAGTGCATCCAATGCTTAGACAATACAAATAGTATACATTTCAATTTTACACCAAAGCACTTACTGCAAACCTAATGGAAACACTTTAGGTTAACTTTCCACATGATTATGAGTAGTTTGAAAGTTGTTTCATGGCTGTACACATCAAAACAAAAAAGTTGTTATCTGAGTGCATGCAATGCTTAGACAATACAAATAGTATACATTTCAATTTTACACCAAAGCACCTACTGCAAACCTAATGGAAACACCTTAGGTTAACTTTCCACATGATTGTGAGTAGTTTGAAAGTTGTTTCATGGCTGTAGACATCAACACAAAAAAGTTGTTATCTCAGTGCATGCAATGCTTGGACAATACAAATAGTATACATTTCAATTTTACTCCAAACCACTTACTGCAAACCTAATGGAAACACCTTAGGTTAACTTCCCACATGATTATGAGTAGTTTGAAAGTTGTTTCATGGCTGTACACATCAACACAAAAAAGTTGTTATCTGAGTGCATGCAATGCTTAGACAATACAAATAGTATACATTTCAATTTTACACCAAAGCACCTACTGCAAACCTAATGGAAACACCTTAGGTTAACTTTCCACATGATTGTGAGTAGTTTGAAAGTTGTTTCATGGCTGTACACATCAACACAAAAAAGTTGTTATCTGAGTGCATCCAATGCTTAGACAATACAAATAGTATACATTTCAATTTTACACCAAAGCACTTACTGCAAACCTAATGGAAACACTTTAGGTTAACTTTCCACATGATTATGAGTAGTTTGAAAGTTGTTTCATGGCTGTACACATCAACACAAAAAAGTTGCTATCTAAGTGCATGCAATGCTTAGACAATACAAATAGTATACATTTCAATTTTACACCAAAGCACTTACTGCAAACCTAATGGAAACAACTTAGATTAACTTCCCACATGATTCTGAGATGTCTGAAAGTTGTTTCATTACTGTGCACATAAAGACAAAAAAGTTGATTTCACAGTGAATAGAATGCTTTGACATAAAAGCAGTATACATTTCAATTTTACACCAAAGTACTTACTGCAAACCTAATGGAAACACCTTAGGTTAACTTCCCACATGATTATGAGTAGTTTGAAAGTTGTTTCATGGCTGTACACATCAACACAAGAAAGTTGTTATCTGAGAGCATGCAATGCTTAGACAATACAAATAGTATACATTTCAATTTTACACCAAAGCACTTACTGCAAACCTAATGGAAACACTTTAGGTTAACTTTCCACATGATTATGAGTAGTTTGAAAGTTGTTTCATGGCTGTACACATCAACAAAAAAAAGTTGTTATCTGAGTGCATGCAATGCTTAGACAATACAAATAGTATACATTTCAATTTTACACCAAAGCACCTACTGCAAACCTAATGGAAACACCTTAAGTTAACTTTCCACATGATTGTGAGTAGTTTGAAAGTTGTATCATGGCTGTAGACATCAACACAAAAAAGTTGTTATCTGAGTGCATCCAATGCTTAGACAATACAAATAGAATACATTTCAATTTTACACCAAAGCACCTACTGCAAACCTAATGGAAACACCTTAGGTTAACTTTCCACATGATTATGAGTAGTTTGAAAGTTGTTTCATGGCTGTAGACATCAACACAAAAAAGTTGTTATCTCAGTGCATGCAATGCTTAGACAATACAAATAGTATACATTTCAATTTTACTCCAAACCACTTACTGCAAACCTAATGGAAACACCTTAGGTTAACTTCCCACATGATTATGAGTAGTTTGAAAGTTGTTTCATGGCTGTACACATCAACACAAAAAAGTTGTTATCTGAGTGCATGCAATGCTTAGAGAATACAAATAGTATACATTTCAATTTTACACCAAAGCACTTACTGCAAACCTAATGGAAACACTTTAGGTTAACTTTCCACATGATTATGAGTAGTTCGAAAGTTGTTTCATGGCTGTACACATCAACACAAAAAAGTTGTTATCTGAGTGCATGCAATGCTTAGACAATACAAATAGTATACATTTCAATTTTACACCAAAGCACCTACTGCAAACCTAATGGAAACACCTTAGGTTAACTTTCCACATGATTGTGAGTAGTTTGAAAGTTGTTTCATGGCTGTAGACATCAACACAAAAAAGTTGTTATCTGAGTGCATCCAATGCTTAGACAATACAAATAGTATACATTTCAATTTTACACCAAAGCACTTACTGCAAACCTAATGGAAACACTTTAGGTTAACTTTCCACATGATTATGAGTAGTTTGAAAGTTGTTTCATGGCTGTACACATCAAAACAAAAAAGTTGTTATCTGAGTGCATGCAATGCTTAGACAATACAAATAGTATACATTTCAATTTTACACCAAAGCACCTACTGCAAACCTAATGGAAACACCTTAGGTTAACTTTCCACATGATTGTGAGTAGTTTGAAAGTTGTTTCATGGCTGTAGACATCAACACAAAAAAGTTTTTATCTCAGTGCATGCAATGCTTAGGCAATACAAATAGTATACATTTCAATTTTACTCCAAAGCACTTACTGCAAACCTAATGGAAACACCTTAGGTTAACTTCCCACATGATTATGAGTAGTTTGAAAGTTGTGTCATGGCTGTACACATCAACACAAAAAAGTTGTTATCTCAGTGCATGCAATGCTTAGACAATACAAATAGTATACATTTCAATTTTACACCAAAGCACTTACTGCAAACCTAATGGAAACACCTTAGGTTAACTTCCCACATGATTATGAGTAGTTTGAAAGTTGTTTCATGGCTGTACACATCAACACAAAAAAGTTGTTATCTCAGTGCATGCAATGCTTAGACAATGCAAATAGTATACATTTCAATTTTACACCAAAGCACTTACTGCAAACCTAATGGAAACACTTTAGGTTAACTTTCCATATGATTATGAGTAGTTTGAAAGTTGTTTCATGGCTGTACACATCAACACAAAAAAGTTGCTATCTAAGTGCATGCAATACTTAGACAATACAAATAGTATACATTTCAATTTTACACCAAAGCACTTACTGCAAACCTAATGGAAACAACTTAGATTAACTTCCCACATGATTCTGAGATGTCTGAAAGTTGTTTCATTACTGTGCACATAAAGACAAAAAAGTTGATTTCACAGTGAATAGAATGCTTTGACATAAAAGCAGTATACATTTCAATTTTACACCAAAGTACTTACTGCAAACCTAATGGAAACACCTTAGGTTAACTTCCCACATGATTATGAGTAGTTTGAAAGTTGTTTCATGGCTGTACACATCAACACAAGAAAGTTGTTATCTGAGAGCATGCAATGCTTAGACAATACAAATAGTATACATTTCAATTTTACACCAAAGCACTTACTGCAAACCTAATGGAAACACTTTAGGTTAACTTTCCACATGATTATGAGTAGTTTGAAAGTTGTTTCATGGCTGTACACATCAACACAAAAAAGTTGTTATCTGAGTGCATGCAATGCTTAGACAATACAAATAGTATACATTTCAATTTTACACCAAAGCACCTACTGCAAACCTAATGGAAACACCTTAAGTTAACTTTCCACATGATTGTGAGTAGTTTGAAAGTTGTTTCATGGCTGTAGACATCAACACAAAAAAGTTGTTATCTGAGTGCATCCAATGCTTAGACAATACAAATAGTATACATTTCAATTTTACACCAAAGCACTTACTGCAAACCTAATGGAAACACTTTAGGTTAACTTTCCACATGATTATGAGTAGTTTGAAAGTTGTTCCATGGCTGTAGACATCAACACAAAAAAGTTGTTATCTGAGTGCATCCAATGCTTAGACAATACAAATAGTATACATTTCAATTTTACACCAAAGCACTTACTGCAAACCTAATGGAAACACTTTAGGTTAACTTTCCACATGATTATGAGTAGTTTGAAAGTTGTTTCATGGCTGTACACATCAAAACAAAAAGTTGTTATCTGAGTGCATGCAATGCTTAGACAATACAAATAGTATACATTTCAATTTTACACCAAAGCACCTACTGCAAACCTAATGGAAACACCTTAGGTTAACTTTCCACATGATTGTGAGTAGTTTGAAAGTTGTTTCATGGCTGTAGACATCAACACAAAAAAGTTGTTATCTCAGTGCATGCAATGCTTGGACAATACAAATAGTATACATTTCAATTTTACTCCAAACCACTTACTGCAAACCTAATGGAAACACCTTAGGTTAACTTCCCACATGATTATGAGTAGTTTGAAAGTTGTTTCATGGCTGTACACATCAACACAAAAAAGTTGTTATCTGAGTGCATGCAATGCTTAGACAATACAAATAGTATACATTTCAATTTTACACCAAAGCACCTACTGCAAACCTAATGGAAACACCTTAGGTTAACTTTCCACATGATTGTGAGTAGTTTGAAAGTTGTTTCATGGCTGTACACATCAACACAAAAAAGTTGTTATCTGAGTGCATCCAATGCTTAGACAATACAAATAGTATACATTTCAATTTTACACCAAAGCACTTACTGCAAACCTAATGGAAACACTTTAGGTTAACTTTCCACATGATTATGAGTAGTTTGAAAGTTGTTTCATGGCTGTACACATCAACACAAAAAAGTTGCTATCTAAGTGCATGCAATGCTTAGACAATACAAATAGTATACATTTCAATTTTACACCAAAGCACTTACTGCAAACCTAATGGAAACAACTTAGATTAACTTCCCACATGATTCTGAGATGTCTGAAAGTTGTTTCATTACTGTGCACATAAAGACAAAAAAGTTGATTTCACAGTGAATAGAATGCTTTGACATAAAAGCAGTATACATTTCAATTTTACACCAAAGTACTTACTGCAAACCTAATGGAAACACCTTAGGTTAACTTCCCACATGATTATGAGTAGTTTGAAAGTTGTTTCATGGCTGTACACATCAACACAAGAAAGTTGTTATCTGAGAGCATGCAATGCTTAGACAATACAAATAGTATACATTTCAATTTTACACCAAAGCACTTACTGCAAACCTAATGGAAACACTTTAGGTTAACTTTCCACATGATTATGAGTAGTTTGAAAGTTGTTTCATGGCTGTACACATCAACAAAAAAAAGTTGTTATCTGAGTGCATGCAATGCTTAGACAATACAAATAGTATACATTTCAATTTTACACCAAAGCACCTACTGCAAACCTAATGGAAACACCTTAAGTTAACTTTCCACATGATTGTGAGTAGTTTGAAAGTTGTATCATGGCTGTAGACATCAACACAAAAAAGTTGTTATCTGAGTGCATCCAATGCTTAGACAATACAAATAGAATACATTTCAATTTTACACCAAAGCACCTACTGCAAACCTAATGGAAACACCTTAGGTTAACTTTCCACATGATTATGAGTAGTTTGAAAGTTGTTTCATGGCTGTAGACATCAACACAAAAAAGTTGTTATCTCAGTGCATGCAATGCTTAGACAATACAAATAGTATACATTTCAATTTTACTCCAAACCACTTACTGCAAACCTAATGGAAACACCTTAGGTTAACTTCCCACATGATTATGAGTAGTTTGAAAGTTGTTTCATGGCTGTACACATCAACACAAAAAAGTTGTTATCTGAGTGCATGCAATGCTTAGAGAATACAAATAGTATACATTTCAATTTTACACCAAAGCACTTACTGCAAACCTAATGGAAACACTTTAGGTTAACTTTCCACATGATTATGAGTAGTTCGAAAGTTGTTTCATGGCTGTACACATCAACACAAAAAAGTTGTTATCTGAGTGCATGCAATGCTTAGACAATACAAATAGTATACATTTCAATTTTACACCAAAGCACCTACTGCAAACCTAATGGAAACACCTTAGGTTAACTTTCCACATGATTGTGAGTAGTTTGAAAGTTGTTTCATGGCTGTAGACATCAACACAAAAAAGTTGTTATCTGAGTGCATCCAATGCTTAGACAATACAAATAGTATACATTTCAATTTTACACCAAAGCACTTACTGCAAACCTAATGGAAACACTTTAGGTTAACTTTCCACATGATTATGAGTAGTTTGAAAGTTGTTTCATGGCTGTACACATCAAAACAAAAAAGTTGTTATCTGAGTGCATGCAATGCTTAGACAATACAAATAGTATACATTTCAATTTTACACCAAAGCACCTACTGCAAACCTAATGGAAACACCTTAGGTTAACTTTCCACATGATTGTGAGTAGTTTGAAAGTTGTTTCATGGCTGTAGACATCAACACAAAAAAGTTTTTATCTCAGTGCATGCAATGCTTAGGCAATACAAATAGTATACATTTCAATTTTACTCCAAAGCACTTACTGCAAACCTAATGGAAACACCTTAGGTTAACTTCCCACATGATTATGAGTAGTTTGAAAGTTGTGTCATGGCTGTACACATCAACACAAAAAAGTTGTTATCTCAGTGCATGCAATGCTTAGACAATACAAATAGTATACATTTCAATTTTACACCAAAGCACTTACTGCAAACCTAATGGAAACACCTTAGGTTAACTTCCCACATGATTATGAGTAGTTTGAAAGTTGTTTCATGGCTGTACACATCAACACAAAAAAGTTGTTATCTCAGTGCATGCAATGCTTAGACAATACAAATAGTATACATTTCAATTTTACACCAAAGCACTTACTGCAAACCTAATGGAAACACTTTAGGTTAACTTTCCATATGATTATGAGTAGTTTGAAAGTTGTTTCATGGCTGTACACATCAACACAAAAAAGTTGCTATCTAAGTGCATGCAATACTTAGACAATACAAATAGTATACATTTCAATTTTACACCAAAGCACTTACTGCAAACCTAATGGAAACAACTTAGATTAACTTCCCACATGATTCTGAGATGTCTGAAAGTTGTTTCATTACTGTGCACATAAAGACAAAAAAGTTGATTTCACAGTGAATAGAATGCTTTGACATAAAAGCAGTATACATTTCAATTTTACACCAAAGTACTTACTGCAAACCTAATGGAAACACCTTAGGTTAACTTCCCACATGATTATGAGTAGTTTGAAAGTTGTTTCATGGCTGTACACATCAACACAAGAAAGTTGTTATCTGAGAGCATGCAATGCTTAGACAATACAAATAGTATACATTTCAATTTTACACCAAAGCACTTACTGCAAACCTAATGGAAACACTTTAGGTTAACTTTCCACATGATTATGAGTAGTTTGAAAGTTGTTTCATGGCTGTACACATCAACACAAAAAAGTTGTTATCTGAGTGCATGCAATGCTTAGACAATACAAATAGTATACATTTCAATTTTACACCAAAGCACCTACTGCAAACCTAATGGAAACACCTTAAGTTAACTTTCCACATGATTGTGAGTAGTTTGAAAGTTGTTTCATGGCTGTAGACATCAACACAAAAAAGTTGTTATCTGAGTGCATCCAATGCTTAGACAATACAAATAGTATACATTTCAATTTTACACCAAAGCACTTACTGCAAACCTAATGGAAACACTTTAGGTTAACTTTCCACATGATTATGAGTAGTTTGAAAGTTGTTCCATGGCTGTAGACATCAACACAAAAAAGTTGTTATCTGAGTGCATCCAATGCTTAGACAATACAAATAGTATACATTTCAATTTTACACCAAAGCACTTACTGCAAACCTAATGGAAACACTTTAGGTTAACTTTCCACATGATTATGAGTAGTTTGAAAGTTGTTTCATGGCTGTACACATCAAAACAAAAAAGTTGTTATCTGAGTGCATGCAATGCTTAGACAATACAAATAGTATACATTTCAATTTTACACCAAAGCACCTACTGCAAACCTAATGGAAACACCTTAGGTTAACTTTCCACATGATTGTGAGTAGTTTGAAAGTTGTTTCATGGCTGTAGACATCAACACAAAAAAGTTGTTATCTCAGTGCATGCAATGCTTGGACAATACAAATAGTATACATTTCAATTTTACTCCAAACCACTTACTGCAAACCTAATGGAAACACCTTAGGTTAACTTCCCACATGATTATGAGTAGTTTGAAAGTTGTTTCATGGCTGTACACATCAACACAAAAAAGTTGTTATCTGAGTGCATGCAATGCTTAGACAATACAAATAGTATACATTTCAATTTTACACCAAAGCACCTACTGCAAACCTAATGGAAACACCTTAGGTTAACTTTCCACATGATTGTGAGTAGTTTGAAAGTTGTTTCATGGCTGTAGACATCAACACAAAAAAGTTGTTATCTGAGTGCATCCAATGCTTAGACAATACAAATAGTATACATTTCAATTTTACACCAAAGCACTTACTGCAAACCTAATGGAAACACTTTAGGTTAACTTTCCACATGATTATGAGTAGTTTGAAAGTTGTTTCATGGCTGTACACATCAACACAAAAAAGTTGCTATCTAAGTGCATGCAATGCTTAGACAATACAAATAGTATACATTTCAATTTTACACCAAAGCACTTACTGCAAACCTAATGGAAACAACTTAGATTAACTTCCCACATGATTCTGAGATGTCTGAAAGTTGTTTCATTACTGTGCACATAAAGACAAAAAAGTTGATTTCACAGTGAATAGAATGCTTTGACATAAAAGCAGTATACATTTCAATTTTACACCAAAGTACTTACTGCAAACCTAATGGAAACACCTTAGGTTAACTTCCCACATGATTATGAGTAGTTTGAAAGTTGTTTCATGGCTGTACACATCAACACAAGAAAGTTGTTATCTGAGAGCATGCAATGCTTAGACAATACAAATAGTATACATTTCAATTTTACACCAAAGCACTTACTGCAAACCTAATGGAAACACTTTAGGTTAACTTTCCACATGATTATGAGTAGTTTGAAAGTTGTTTCATGGCTGTACACATCAACACAAAAAAGTTGTTATCTGAGTGCATGCAATGCTTAGACAATACAAATAGTATACATTTCAATTTTACACCAAAGCACCTACTGCAAACCTAATGGAAACACCTTAAGTTAACTTTCCACATGATTGTGAGTAGTTTGAAAGTTGTTTCATGGCTGTAGACATCAACACAAAAAAGTTGTTATCTGAGTGCATCCAATGCTTAGACAATACAAATAGTATACATATCAATTTTACACCAAAGCACTTACTGCAAACCTAATGGAAACACTTTAGGTTAACTTTCCACATGATTATGAGTAGTTTGAAAGTTGTTTCATGGCTGTAGACATCAACACAAAAAAGTTGTTATCTCAGTGCATGCAATGCTTAGACAATACAAATAGTATACATTTCAATTTTACTCCAAACCACTTACTGCAAACCTAATGGAAACACCTTAGGTTAACTTCCCCACATGATTATGAGTAGTTTGAAAGTTGTTTCATGGCTGTACACATCAACACAAGAAAGTTGTTATCTGAGAGCATGCAATGCTTAGACAATACAAATAGTATACATTTCAATTTTACACCAAAGCACTTACTGCAAACCTAATGGAAACACTTTAGGTTAACTTTCCACATGATTATGAGTAGTTTGAAAGTTGTTTCATGGCTGTACACATCAACACAAAAAAGTTGTTATCTGAGTGCATGCAATGCTTAGACAATACAAATAGTATACATTTCAATTTTACACCAAAGCACCTACTGCAAACCTAATGGAAACACCTTAAGTTAACTTTCCACATGATTGTGAGTAGTTTGAAAGTTGTTTCATGGCTGTAGACATCAACACAAAAAAGTTGTTATCTGAGTGCATCCAATGCTTAGACAATACAAATAGTATACATTTCAATTTTACACCAAAGCACTTACTGCAAACCTAATGGAAACACTTTAGGTTAACTTTCCACATGATTATGAGTAGTTTGAAAGTTGTTTCATGGCTGTAGACATCAACACAAAAAAGTTGTTATCTCAGTGCATGCAATGCTTAGACAATACAAATAGTATACATTTCAATTTTACTCCAAACCACTTACTGCAAACCTAATGGAAACACCTTAGGTTAACTTCCCACATGATTATGAGTAGTTTGAAAGTTGTTTCATGGCTGTACACATCAACACAAAAAAGTTGTTATCTGAGTGCATGCAATGCTTAGACAATACAAATAGTATACATTTCAATTTTACACCAAAGCACTTACTGCAAACCTAATGGAAACACTTTAGGTTAACTTTCCACATGATTATGAGTAGTTTGAAAGTTGTTTCATGGCTGTACACATCAACACAAAAAA
Source organism: Mobula birostris (assembly GCF_030028105.1). Taxonomy (NCBI): domain Eukaryota; kingdom Metazoa; phylum Chordata; class Chondrichthyes; order Myliobatiformes; family Myliobatidae; genus Mobula; species Mobula birostris. The sequence continues at coordinate 123,528 of NW_027276488.1, read as the reverse complement.
GTTGTTATCTGAGTGCATGCAATGCTTAGACAATACAAATAGTATACATTTCAATTTTACACCAAAGCACCTACTGCAAACCTAATGGAAACACCTTAGGTTAACTTTCCACATGATTGTGAGTAGTTTGAAAGTTGTTTCATGGCTGTAGACATCAACACAAAAAAGTTGTTATCTGAGTGCATCCAATGCTTAGACAATACAAATAGTATACATTTCAATTTTACACCAAAGCACTTACTGCAAACCTAATGGAAACACTTTAGGTTAACTTTCCACATGATTATGAGTAGTTTGAAAGTTGTTTCATGGCTGTACACATCAAAACAAAAAAGTTGTTATCTGAGTGCATGCAATGCTTAGACAATACAAATAGTATACATTTCAATTTTACACCAAAGCACCTACTGCAAACCTAATGGAAACACCTTAGGTTAACTTTCCACATGATTGTGAGTAGTTTGAAAGTTGTTTCATGGCTGTAGACATCAACACAAAAAAGTTGTTATCTCAGTGCATGCAATGCTTGGACAATACAAATAGTATACATTTCAATTTTACTCCAAAGCACTTACTGCAAACCTAATGGAAACACCTTAGGTTAACTTCCCACATGATTATGAGTAGTTTGAAAGTTGTGTCATGGCTGTACACATCAACACAAAAAAGTTGTTATCTCAGTGCATGCAATGCTTAGACAATACAAATAGTATACATTTCAATTTTACACCAAAGCACTTACTGCAAACCTAATGGAAACACCTTAGGTTAACTTCCCACATGATTATGAGTAGTTTGAAAGTTGTTTCATGGCTGTACACATCAACACAAAAAAGTTGTTATCTCAGTGCATGCAATGCTTAGACAATACAAATAGTATACATTTCAATTTTACACCAAAGCACTTACTGCAAACCTAATGGAAACACTTTAGGTTAACTTTCCACATGATTATGAGTAGTTTGAAAGTTGTTTCATGGCTGTACACATCAACACAAAAAAGTTGCTATCTAAGTGCATGCAATGCTTAGACAATACAAATAGTATACATTTCAATTTTACACCAAAGCACTTACTGCAAACCTAATGGAAACAACTTAGATTAACTTCCCACATGATTCTGAGATGTCTGAAAGTTGTTTCATTACTGTGCACATAAAGACAAAAAAGTTGATTTCACAGTGAATAGAATGCTTTGACATAAAAGCAGTATACATTTCAATTTTACACCAAAGTACTTACTGCAAACCTAATGGAAACACCTTAGGTTAACTTCCCACATGATTATGAGTAGTCTGAAAGTTGTTTCATGGCTGTACACATCAACACAAGAAAGTTGTTATCTGAGAGCATGCAATGCTTAGACAATACAAATAGTATACATTTCAATTTTACACCAAAGCACTTACTGCAAACCTAATGGAAACACTTTAGGTTAACTTTCCACATGATTATGAGTAGTTTGAAAGTTGTTTCATGGCTGTACACATCAACACAAAAAAGTTGTTATCTGAGTGCATGCAATGCTTAGACAATACAAATAGTATACATTTCAATTTTACACCAAAGCACCTACTGCAAACCTAATGGAAACACCTTAAGTTAACTTTCCACATGATTGTGAGTAGTTTGAAAGTTGTTTCATGGCTGTAGACATCAACACAAAAAAGTTGTTATCTGAGTGCATCCAATGCTTAGACAATACAAATAGTATACATTTCAATTTTACACCAAAGCACTTACTGCAAACCTAATGGAAACACTTTAGGTTAACTTTCCACATGATTATGAGTAGTTTGAAAGTTGTTTCATGGCTGTAGACATCAACACAAAAAAGTTGTTATCTCAGTGCATGCAATGCTTAGACAATACAAATAGTATACATTTCAATTTTACTCCAAACCACTTACTGCAAACCTAATGGAAACACCTTAGGTTAACTTCCCACATGATTATGAGTAGTTTGAAAGTTGTTTCATGGCTGTACACATCAACACAAAAAAGTTGTTATCTGAGTGCATGCAATGCTTAGACAATACAAATAGTATACATTTCAATTTTACACCAAAGCACTTACTGCAAACCTAATGGAAACACTTTAGGTTAACTTTCCACATGATTATGAGTAGTTTGAAAGTTGTTTCATGGCTGTACACATCAACACAAAAAAGTTGTTATCTGAGTGCATGCAATGCTTAGACAATACAAATAGTATACATTTCAATTTTACACCAAAGCACCTACTGCAAACCTAATGGAAACACCTTAGGTTAACTTTCCACATGATTGTGAGTAGTTTGAAAGTTGTTTCATGGCTGTAGACATCAACACAAAAAAGTTGTTATCTGAGTGCATCCAATGCTTAGACAATACAAATAGTATACATTTCAATTTTACACCAAAGCACTTACTGCAAACCTAATGGAAACACTTTAGGTTAACTTTCCACATGATTATGAGTAGTTTGAAAGTTGTTTCATGGCTGTACACATCAAAACAAAAAAGTTGTTATCTGAGTGCATGCAATGCTTAGACAATACAAATAGTATACATTTCAATTTTACACCAAAGCACCTACTGCAAACCTAATGGAAACACCTTAGGTTAACTTTCCACATGATTGTGAGTAGTTTGAAAGTTGTTTCATGGCTGTAGACATCAACACAAAAAAGTTGTTATCTCAGTGCATGCAATGCTTGGACAATACAAATAGTATACATTTCAATTTTACTCCAAACCACTTACTGCAAACCTAATGGAAACACCTTAGGTTAACTTCCCACATGATTATGAGTAGTTTGAAAGTTGTTTCATGGCTGTACACATCAACACAAAAAAGTTGTTATCTGAGTGCATGCAATGCTTAGACAATACAAATAGTATACATTTCAATTTTACACCAAAGCACCTACTGCAAACCTAATGGAAACACCTTAGGTTAACTTTCCACATGATTGTGAGTAGTTTGAAAGTTGTTTCATGGCTGTACACATCAACACAAAAAAGTTGTTATCTGAGTGCATGCAATGCTTAGACAATACAAATAGTATACATTTCAATTTTACACCAAAGCACTTACTGCAAACCTAATGGAAACACTTTAGGTTAACTTTCCACATGATTATGAGTAGTTTGAAAGTTGTTTCATGGCTGTACACATCAACACAAAAAAGTTGCTATCTAAGTGCATGCAATGCTTAGACAATACAAATAGTATACATTTCAATTTTACACCAAAGCACTTACTGCAAACCTAATGGAAACAACTTAGATTAACTTCCCACATGATTCTGAGATGTCTGAAAGTTGTTTCATTACTGTGCACATAAAGACAAAAAAGTTGATTTCACAGTGAATAGAATGCTTTGACATAAAAGCAGTATACATTTCAATTTTACACCAAAGTACTTACTGCAAACCTAATGGAAACACCTTAGGTTAACTTCCCACATGATTATGAGTAGTTTGAAAGTTGTTTCATGGCTGTACACATCAACACAAGAAAGTTGTTATCTGAGAGCATGCAATGCTTAGACAATACAAATAGTATACATTTCAATTTTACACCAAAGCACTTACTGCAAACCTAATGGAAACACTTTAGGTTAACTTTCCACATGATTATGAGTAGTTTGAAAGTTGTTTCATGGCTGTACACATCAACACAAAAAAGTTGTTATCTGAGTGCATGCAATGCTTAGACAATACAAATAGTATACATTTCAATTTTACACCAAAGCACCTACTGCAAACCTAATGGAAACACCTTAAGTTAACTTTCCACATGATTGTGAGTAGTTTGAAAGTTGTTTCATGGCTGTAGACATCAACACAAAAAAGTTGTTATCTGAGTGCATCCAATGCTTAGACAATACAAATAGTATACATTTCAATTTTACACCAAAGCACTTACTGCAAACCTAATGGAAACACTTTAGGTTAACTTTCCACATGATTATGAGTAGTTTGAAAGTTGTTTCATGGCTGTAGACATCAACACAAAAAAGTTGTTATCTCAGTGCATGCAATGCTTAGACAATACAAATAGTATACATTTCAATTTTACTCCAAACCACTTACTGCAAACCTAATGGAAACACCTTAGGTTAACTTCCCACATGATTATGAGTAGTTTGAAAGTTGTTTCATGGCTGTACACATCAACACAAAAAAGTTGTTATCTGAGTGCATGCAATGCTTAGACAATACAAATAGTATACATTTCAATTTTACACCAAAGCACTTACTGCAAACCTAATGGAAACACTTTAGGTTAACTTTCCACATGATTATGAGTAGTTTGAAAGTTGTTTCATGGCTGTACACATCAACACAAAAAAGTTGTTATCTGAGTGCATGCAATGCTTAGACAATACAAATAGTATACATTTCAATTTTACACCAAAGCACCTACTGCAAACCTAATGGAAACACCTTAGGTTAACTTTCCACATGATTGTGAGTAGTTTGAAAGTTGTTTCATGGCTGTAGACATCAACACAAAAAAGTTGTTATCTGAGTGCATCCAATGCTTAGACAATACAAATAGTATACATTTCAATTTTACACCAAAGCACTTACTGCAAACCTAATGGAAACACTTTAGGTTAACTTTCCACATGATTATGAGTAGTTTGAAAGTTGTTTCATGGCTGTACACATCAAAACAAAAAAGTTGTTATCTGAGTGCATCCAATGCTTAGACAATACAAATAGTATACATTTCAATTTTACACCAAAGCACCTACTACAAACCTAATGGAAACACCTTAGGTTAACTTTCCACATGATTGTGAGTAGTTTGAAAGTTGTTTCATGGCTGTAGACATCAACACAAAAAAGTTGTTATCTCAGTGCATGCAATGCTTAGACAATACAAATAGTATAAATTTCAATTTTACTCCAAACCACTTACTGCAAACCTAATGGAAACACCTTAGGTTAACTTCCCACATGATTATGAGTACTTTGAAAGTTGTTTCATGGCTGTACACATCAACACAAAAAAGTTGTTATCTGAGTGCATGCAATGCTTAGACAATACAAATAGTATACATTTCAATTTTACACCAAAGCACCTACTGCAAACCTAATGGAAACACCTTAGGTTAACTTTCCACATGATTGTGAGTAGTTTGAAAGTTGTTTCATGGCTGCAGACATCAACACAAAAAAGTTGTTATCTGAGTGCATCCAATGCTTAGACAATACAAATAGTATACATTTCAATTTTACACCAAAGCACTTACTGCAAACCTAATGGAAACACTTTAGGTTAACTTTCCACATGATTATGAGTAGTTTGAAAGTTGTTTCATGGCTGTACACATCAAAACAAAAAAGTTGTTATCTGAGTGCATGCAATGCTTAGACAATACAAATAGTATACATTTCAATTTTACACCAAAGCACTTACTGCAAACCTAATGGAAACACCTTAGGTTAACTTCCCACATGATTATGAGTAGTTTGAAAGTTGTTTCATGGCTGTACACATCAAAACAAAAAAGTTGTTATCTGAGTGCATGCAATGCTTAGACAATACAAATAGTATACATTTCAATTTTACTCCAAACCACTTACTGCAAACATAATGGAAACACTTTAGGTTAACTTTCCACATGATTATGAGTAGTTTGAAAGTTGTTTCATGGCTGTAGACATCAACACAAAAAAGTTGTTATCTCAGTGCATGCAATGCTTAGACAATACAAATAGTATACATTTCAATTTTACTCCAAACCACTTACTGCAAACCTAATGGAAACACCTTAGGTTAACTTCCCACATGATTATGAGTAGTTTGAAAGTTGTTTCATGGCTGTACACATCAACACAAAAAAGTTGTTATCTGAGTGCATGCAATGCTTAGACAATACAAATAGTATACATTTCAATTTTACACCAAACCACTTACTGCAAACCTAATGGAAACACTTTAGGTTAACTTTCCACATGATTATGAGTAGTTCGAAAGTTGTTTCATGGCTGTACACATCAACACAAAAAAGTTGTTATCTGAGTGCATGCAATGCTTAGACAATACAAATAGTATACATTTCAATTTTACACCAAAGCACCTACTGCAAACCTAATGGAAACACCTTAGGTTAACTTTCCACATGATTGTGAGTAGTTTGAAAGTTGTTTCATGGCTGTAGACATCAACACAAAAAAGTTGTTATCTGAGTGCATCCAATGCTTAGACAATACAAATAGTATACATTTCAATTTTACACCAAAGCACTTACTGCAAACCTAATGGAAACACCTTAGGTTAACTTCCCACATGATTATGAGTAGTTTGAAAGTTGTTTCATGGCTGTACACATCAACACAAAAAAGTTGTTATCTCAGTGCATGCAATGCTTAGACAATACAAATAGTATACATTTCAATTTTACACCAAAGCACTTACTGCAAACATAATGGAAACACTTTAGGTTAACTTTCCACATGATTATGAGTAGTTTGAAAGTTGTTTCATGGCTGTACACATCAACACAAAAAAGTTGTTATCTGAGTGCATCCAATGCTTAGACAATACAAATAGTATACATTTCAATTTTACACCAAAGCACCTACTGCAAACCTAATGGAAACACCTTAGGTTAACTTTCCACATGATTGTGAGTAGTTTGAAAGTTGTTTCATGGCTGTAGACATCAACACAAAAAGGTTGTTATCTGAGTGCATCCAATGCTTAGACAATACAAATAGTATACATTTCAATTTTACACCAAAGCACTTACTGCAAACCTAATGGAAACACTTTAGGTTAACTTTCCACATGATTATGAGTAGTTTGAAAGTTGTTTCATGGCTGTACACATCAAAACAAAAAAGTTGTTATCTGAGTGCATGCAATGCTTAGACAATACAAATAGTATACATTTCAATTTTACACCAAAGCACCTACTGCAAACCTAATGGAAACACCTTAGGTTAACTTTCCACATGATTGTGAGTAGTTTGAAAGTTGTTTCATGGCTGTAGACATCAACACAAAAAAGTTGTTATCTCAGTGCATGCAATGCTTGGACAATACAAATAGTATACATTTCAATTTTACTCCAAACCACTTACTGCAAACCTAATGGAAACACCTTAGGTTAACTTCCCACATGATTATGAGTAGTTTGAAAGTTGTTTCATGGCTGTACACATCAACACAAAAAAGTTGTTATCTGAGTGCATGCAATGCTTAGACAATACAAATAGTATACATTTCAATTTTACACCAAAGCACCTACTGCAAACCTAATGGAAACACCTTAGGTTAACTTTCCACATGATTGTGAGTAGTTTGAAAGTTGTTTCATGGCTGTACACATCAACACAAAAAAGTTGTTATCTGAGTGCATGCAATGCTTAGACAATACAAATAGTATACATTTCAATTTTACACCAAAGCACTTACTGCAAACCTAATGGAAACACTTTAGGTTAACTTTCCACATGATTATGAGTAGTTTGAAAGTTGTTTCATGGCTGTACACATCAACACAAAAAAGTTGCTATCTAAGTGCATGCAATGCTTAGACAATACAAATAGTATACATTTCAATTTTACACCAAAGCACTTACTGCAAACCTAATGGAAACAACTTAGATCAACTTCCCACATGATTCTGAGATGTCTGAAAGTTGTTTCATTACTGTGCACATAAAGACAAAAAAGTTGATTTCACAGTGAATAGAATGCTTTGACATAAAAGCAGTATACATTTCAATTTTACACCAAAGTACTTACTGCAAACCTAATGGAAACACCTTAGGTTAACTTCCCACATGATTATGAGTAGTTTGAAAGTTGTTTCATGGCTGTACACATCAACACAAGAAAGTTGTTATCTGAGAGCATGCAATGCTTAGACAATACAAATAGTATACATTTCAATTTTACACCAAAGCACTTACTGCAAACCTAATGGAAACACTTTAGGTTAACTTTCCACATGATTATGAGTAGTTTGAAAGTTGTTTCATGGCTGTACACATCAACACAAAAAAGTTGTTATCTGAGTGCATGCAATGCTTAGACAATACAAATAGTATACATTTCAATTTTACACCAAAGCACCTACTGCAAACCTAATGGAAACACCTTAAGTTAACTTTCCACATGATTGTGAGTAGTTTGAAAGTTGTTTCATGGCTGTAGACATCAACACAAAAAAGTTGTTATCTGAGTGCATCCAATGCTTAGACAATACAAATAGTATACATTTCAATTTTACACCAAAGCACCTACTGCAAACCTAATGGAAACACCTTAGGTTAACTTTCCACATGATTGTGAGTAGTTTGAAAGTTGTTTCATGGCTGTAGACATCAACACAAAAAAGTTGTTATCTGAGTGCATCCAATGCTTAGACAATACAAATAGTATACATTTCAATTTTACACCAAAGCACTTACTGCAAACCTAATGGAAACACTTTAGGTTAACTTTCCACATGATTATGAGTAGTTTGAAAGTTGTTTCATGGCTGTACACATCAACACAAAAAAGTTGCTATCTAAGTGCATCCAATGCTTAGACAATACAAATAGTATACATTTCAATTTTACACCAAAGCACCTACTGCAAACCTAATGGAAACACCTTAGGTTAACTTTCCACATGATTGTGAGTAGTTTGAAAGTTGTTTCATGGCTGTAGACATCAACACAAAAAAGTTGTTATCTGAGTGCATCCAATGCTTAGACAATACAAATAGTATACATTTCAATTTACACCAAAGCACTTACTGCAAACCTAATGGAAACACTTTAGGTTAACTTTCCACATGATTATGAGTAGTTTGAAAGTTGTTTCATGGCTGTACACATCAAAACAAAAAAGTTGTTATCTGAGTGCATGCAATGCTTAGACAATACAAATAGTATACATTTCAATTTTACACCAAAGCACCTACTGCAAACCTAATGGAAACACCTTAGGTTAACTTTCCACATGATTGTGAGTAGTTTGAAAGTTGTTTCATGGCTGTAGACATCAACACAAAAAAGTTGTTATCTCAGTGCATGCAATGCTTGGACAATACAAATAGTATACATTTCAATTTTACTCCAAACCACTTACTGCAAACCTAATGGAAACACCTTAGGTTAACTTCCCACATGATTATGAGTAGTTTGAAAGTTGTTTCATGGCTGTACACATCAACACAAAAAAGTTGTTATCTGAGTGCATGCAATGCTTAGACAATACAAATAGTATACATTTCAATTTTACACCAAAGCACCTACTGCAAACCTAATGGAAACACCTTAGGTTAACTTTCCACATGATTGTGAGTAGTTTGAAAGTTGTTTCATGGCTGTACACATCAACACAAAAAAGTTGTTATCTGAGTGCATGCAATGCTTAGACAATACAAATAGTATACATTTCAATTTTACACCAAAGCACTTACTGCAAACCTAATGGAAACACTTTAGGTTAACTTTCCACATGATTATGAGTAGTTTGAAAGTTGTTTCATGGCTGTACACATCAACACAAAAAAGTTGCTATCTAAGTGCATGCAATGCTTAGACAATACAAATAGTATACATTTCAATTTTACACCAAAGCACTTACTGCAAACCTAATGGAAACAACTTAGATCAACTTCCCACATGATTCTGAGATGTCTGAAAGTTGTTTCATTACTGTGCACATAAAGACAAAAAAGTTAATTTCACAGTGAATAGAATGCTTTGACATAAAAGCAGTATACATTTCAATTTTACACCAAAGTACTTACTGCAAACCTAATGGAAACACCTTAGGTTAACTTCCCACATGATTATGAGTAGTTTGAAAGTTGTTTCATGGCTGTACACATCAACACAAGAAAGTTGTTATCTGAGAGCATGCAATGCTTAGACAATACAAATAGTATACATTTCAATTTTACACCAAAGCACTTACTGCAAACCTAATGGAAACACTTTAGGTTAACTTTCCACATGATTATGAGTAGTTTGAAAGTTGTTTCATGGCTGTACACATCAACACAAAAAAGTTGTTATCTGAGTGCATGCAATGCTTAGACAATACAAATAGTATACATTTCAATTTTACACCAAAGCACCTACTGCAAACCTAATGGAAACACCTTAAGTTAACTTTCCACATGATTGTGAGTAGTTTGAAAGTTGTTTCATGGCTGTAGACATCAACACAAAAAAGTTGTTATCTGAGTGCATCCAATGCTTAGACAATACAAATAGTATACATTTCAATTTTACACCAAAGCACCTACTGCAAACCTAATGGAAACACCTTAGGTTAACTTTCCACATGATTGTGAGTAGTTTGAAAGTTGTTTCATGGCTGTAGACATCAACACAAAAAAGTTGTTATCTGAGTGCATCCAATGCTTAGACAATACAAATAGTATACATTTCAATTTTACACCAAAGCACTTACTGCAAACCTAATGGAAACACTTTAGGTTAACTTTCCACATGATTATGAGTAGTTTGAAAGTTGTTTCATGGCTGTACACATCAAAACAAAAAAGTTGTTATCTGAGTGCATGCAATGCTTAGACAATACAAATAGTATACATTTCAATTTTACACCAAAGCACCTACTGCAAACCGAATGGAAACACCTTAGGTTAACTTTCCACATGATTGTGAGTAGTTTGAAAGTTGTTTCATGGCTGTAGACATCAACACAAAAAAGTTGTTATCTCAGTGCATGCAATGCTTAGACAATACAAATAGTATACATTTCAATTTTACTCCAAACCACTTACTGCAAACCTAATGGAAACACCTTAGGTTAACTTCCCACATGATTATGAGTAGTTTGAAAGTTGTTTCATGGCTGTACACATCAACACAAAAAAGTTGTTATCTGAGTGCATGCAATGCTTAGACAATACAAATAGTATACATTTCAATTTTACACCAAAGCACCTACTGCAAACCTAATGGAAACACCTTAGGTTAACTTTCCACATGATTGTGAGTAGTTTGAAAGTTGTTTCATGGCTGTACACATCAACACAAAAAAGTTGTTATCTGAGTGCATGCAATGCTTAGACAATACAAATAGTATACATTTCAATTTTACACCAAAGCACTTACTGCAAACCTAATGGAAACACTTTAGGTTAACTTTCCACATGATTATGAGTAGTTTGAAAGTTGTTTCATGGCTGTACACATCAACACAAAAAAGTTGCTATCTAAGTGCATGCAATGCTTAGACAATACAAATAGTATACATTTCAATTTTACACCAAAGCACTTACTGCAAACCTAATGGAAACAACTTAGATTAACTTCCCACATGATTCTGAGATGTCTGAAAGTTGTTTCATTACTGTGCACATAAAGACAAAAAAGTTGATTTCACAGTGAATAGAATGCTTTGACATAAAAGCAGTATACATTTCAATTTTACACCAAAGTACTTACTGCAAACCTAATGGAAACACCTTAAGTTAACTTTCCACATGATTGTGAGTAGTTTGAAAGTTGTTTCATGGCTGTAGACATCAACACAAAAAAGTTGTTATCTGAGTGCATCCAATGCTTAGACAATACAAATAGTATACATTTCAATTTACACCAAAGCACCTACTGCAAACCTAATGGAAACACCTTAGGTTAACTTTCCACATGATTGTGAGTAGTTTGAAAGTTGTTTCATGGCTGTAGACATCAACACAAAAAAGTTGTTATCTCAGTGCATGCAATGCTTGGACAATACAAATAGTATACATTTCAATTTTACTCCAAACCACTTACTGCAAACCTAATGGAAACACCTTAGGTTAACTTCCCACATGATTATGAGTAGTTTGAAAGTTGTTTCATGGCTGTACACATCAACACAAAAAAGTTGTTATCTGAGTGCATGCAATGCTTAGACAATACAAATAGTATACATTTCAATTTTACACCAAAGCACCTACTGCAAACCTAATGGAAACACCTTAGGTTAACTTTCCACATGATTGTGAGTAGTTTGAAAGTTGTTTCATGGCTGTACACATCAACACAAAAAAGTTGTTATCTGAGTGCATGCAATGCTTAGACAATACAAATAGTATACATTTCAATTTTACACCAAAGCACTTACTGCAAACCTAATGGAAACACTTTAGGTTAACTTTCCACATGATTATGAGTAGTTTGAAAGTTGTTTCATGGCTGTACACATCAACACAAAAAAGTTGCTATCTAAGTGCATGCAATGCTTAGACAATACAAATAGTATACATTTCAATTTTACACCAAAGCACTTACTGCAAACCTAATGGAAACAACTTAGATCAACTTCCCACATGATTCTGAGATGTCTGAAAGTTGTTTCATTACTGTGCACATAAAGACAAAAAAGTTGATTTCACAGTGAATAGAATGCTTTGACATAAAAGCAGTATACATTTCAATTTTACACCAAAGTACTTACTGCAAACCTAATGGAAACACCTTAGGTTAACTTCCCACATGATTATGAGTAGTTTGAAAGTTGTTTCATGGCTGTACACATCAACACAAGAAAGTTGTTATCTGAGAGCATGCAATGCTTAGACAATACAAATAGTATACATTTCAATTTTACACCAAAGCACTTACTGCAAACCTAATGGAAACACTTTAGGTTAACTTTCCACATGATTATGAGTAGTTTGAAAGTTGTTTCATGGCTGTACACATCAACACAAAAAAGTTGTTATCTGAGTGCATGCAATGCTTAGACAATACAAATAGTATACATTTCAATTTTACACCAAAGCACCTACTGCAAACCTAATCGAAACACCTTAAGTTAACTTTCCACATGATTGTGAGTAGTTTGAAAGTTGTTTCATGGCTGTAGACATCAACACAAAAAAGTTGTTATCTGAGTGCATCCAATGCTTAGACAATACAAATAGTATACATTTCAATTTTACACCAAAGCACCTACTGCAAACCTAATGGAAACACCTTAGGTTAACTTTCCACATGATTGTGAGTAGTTTGAAAGTTGTTTCATGGCTGTAGACATCAACACAAAAAAGTTGTTATCTGAGTGCATCCAATGCTTAGACAATACAAATAGTATACATTTCAATTTTACACCAAAGCACTTACTGCAAACCTAATGGAAACACTTTAGGTTAACTTTCCACATGATTATGAGTAGTTTGAAAGTTGTTTCATGGCTGTACACATCAACACAAAAAAGTTGCTATCTAAGTGCATCCAATGCTTAGACAATACAAATAGTATACATTTCAATTTTACACCAAAGCACCTACTGCAAACCTAATGGAAACACCTTAGGTTAACTTTCCACATGATTGTGAGTAGTTTGAAAGTTGTTTCATGGCTGTAGACATCAACACAAAAAAGTTGTTATCTGAGTGCATCCAATGCTTAGACAATACAAATAGTATACATTTCAATTTTACACCAAAGCACTTACTGCAAACCTAATGGAAACACTTTAGGTTAACTTTCCACATGATTATGAGTAGTTTGAAAGTTGTTTCATGGCTGTACACATCAAAACAAAAAAGTTGTTATCTGAGTGCATGCAATGCTTAGACAATACAAATAGTATACATTTCAATTTTACACCAAAGCACCTACTGCAAACCTAATGGAAACACCTTAGGTTAACTTTCCACATGATTGTGAGTAGTTTGAAAGTTGTTTCATGGCTGTAGACATCAACACAAAAAAGTTGTTATCTCAGTGCATGCAATGCTTGGACAATACAAATAGTATACATTTCAATTTTACTCCAAACCACTTACTGCAAACCTAATGGAAACACCTTAGGTTAACTTCCCACATGATTATGAGTAGTTTGAAAGTTGTTTCATGGCTGTACACATCAACACAAAAAAGTTGTTATCTGAGTGCATGCAATGCTTAGACAATACAAATAGTATACATTCCAATTTTACACCAAAGCACCTACTGCAAACCTAATGGAAACACCTTAGGTTAACTTTCCACATGATTGTGAGTAGTTTGAAAGTTGTTTCATGGCTGTACACATCAACACAAAAAAGTTGTTATCTGAGTGCATGCAATGCTTAGACAATACAAATAGTATACATTTCAATTTTACACCAAAGCACTTACTGCAAACCTAATGGAAACACTTTAGGTTAACTTTCCACATGATTATGAGTAGTTTGAAAGTTGTTTCATGGCTGTACACATCAACACAAAAAAGTTGCTATCTAAGTGCATGCAATGCTTAGACAATACAAATAGTATACATTTCAATTTTACACCAAAGCACTTACTGCAAACCTAATGGAAACAACTTAGATCAACTTCCCACATGATTCTGAGATGTCTGAAAGTTGTTTCATTACTGTGCACATAAAGACAAAAAAGTTAATTTCACAGTGAATAGAATGCTTTGACATAAAAGCAGTATACATTTCAATTTTACACCAAAGTACTTACTGCAAACCTAATGGAAACACCTTAGGTTAACTTCCCACATGATTATGAGTAGTTTGAAAGTTGTTTCATGGCTGTACACATCAACACAAGAAAGTTGTTATCTGAGAGCATGCAATGCTTAGACAATACAAATAGTATACATTACAATTTTACACCAAAGCACTTACTGCAAACCTAATGGAAACACTTTAGGTTAACTTTCCACATGATTATGAGTAGTTTGAAAGTTGTTTCATGGCTGTACACATCAACACAAAAAAGTTGTTATCTGAGTGCATGCAATGCTTAGACAATACAAATAGTATACATTTCAATTTTACACCAAAGCACCTACTGCAAACCTAATGGAAACACCTTAAGTTAACTTTCCACATGATTGTGAGTAGTTTGAAAGTTGTTTCATGGCTGTAGACATCAACACAAAAAAGTTGTTATCTGAGTGCATCCAATGCTTAGACAATACAAATAGTATACATTTCAATTTTACACCAAAGCACCTACTGCAAACCTAATGGAAACACCTTAGGTTAACTTTCCACATGATTGTGAGTAGTTTGAAAGTTGTTTCATGGCTGTAGACATCAACACAAAAAAGTTGTTATCTGAGTGCATCCAATGCTTAGACAATACAAATAGTATACATTTCAATTTTACACCAAAGCACTTACTGCAAACCTAATGGAAACACTTTAGGTTAACTTTCCACATGATTATGAGTAGTTTGAAAGTTGTTTCATGGCTGTACACATCAAAACAAAAAAGTTGTTATCTGAGTGCATGCAATGCTTAGACAATACAAATAGTATACATTTCAATTTTACACCAAAGCACCTACTGCAAACCTAATGGAAACACCTTAGGTTAACTTTCCACATGATTGTGAGTAGTTTGAAAGTTGTTTCATGGCTGTAGACATCAACACAAAAAAGTTGTTATCTCAGTGCATGCAATGCTTAGACAATACAAATAGTATACATTTCAATTTTACTCCAAACCACTTACTGCAAACCTAATGGAAACACCTTAGGTTAACTTCCCACATGATTATGAGTAGTTTGAAAGTTGTTTCATGGCTGTACACATCAACACAAAAAAGTTGTTATCTGAGTGCATGCAATGCTTAGACAATACAAATAGTATACATTTCAATTTTACACCAAAGCACCTACTGCAAACCTAATGGAAACACCTTAGGTTAACTTTCCACATGATTGTGAGTAGTTTGAAAGTTGTTTCATGGCTGTACACATCAACACAAAAAAGTTGTTATCTGAGTGCATGCAATGCTTAGACAATACAAATAGTATACATTTCAATTTTACACCAAAGCACTTACTGCAAACCTAATGGAAACACTTTAGGTTAACTTTCCACATGATTATGAGTAGTTTGAAAGTTGTTTCATGGCTGTACACATCAACACAAAAAAGTTGCTATCTAAGTGCATGCAATGCTTAGACAATACAAATAGTATACATTTCAATTTTACACCAAAGCACTTACTGCAAACCTAATGGAAACAACTTAGATTAACTTCCCACATGATTCTGAGATGTCTGAAAGTTGTTTCATTACTGTGCACATAAAGACAAAAAAGTTGATTTCACAGTGAATAGAATGCTTTGACATAAAAGCAGTATACATTTCAATTTTACACCAAAGTACTTACTGCAAACCTAATGGAAACACCTTAAGTTAACTTTCCACATGATTGTGAGTAGTTTGAAAGTTGTTTCATGGCTGTAGACATCAACACAAAAAGTTGTTATCTGAGTGCATCCAATGCTTAGACAATACAAATAGTATACATTTCAATTTTACACCAAAGCACTTACTGCAAACCTAATGGAAACACTTTAGGTTAACTTTCCACATGATTATGAGTAGTTTGAAAGTTGTTTCATGGCTGTAGACATCAACACAAAAAAGTTGTTATCTCAGTGCATGCAATGCTTAGACAATACAAATAGTATACATTTCAATTTTACTCCAAACCACTTACTGCAAACCTAATGGAAACACCTTAGGTTAACTTCCCACATGATTATGAGTAGTTTGAAAGTTGTTTCATGGCTGTACACATCAACACAAAAAAGTTGTTATCTGAGTGCATGCAATGCTTAGACAATACAAATAGTATACATTTCAATTATACACCAAAGCACTTACTGCAAACCTAATGGAAACACTTTAGGTTAACTTTCCACATGATTATGAGTAGTTTGAAAGTTGTTTCATGGCTGTACACATCAACACAAAAAAGTTGTTATCTGAGTGCATGCAATGCTTAGACAATACAAATAGTATACATTTCAATTTTACACCAAAGCACCTACTGCAAACCTAATGGAAACACCTTAGGTTAACTTTCCACATGATTGTGAGTAGTTTGAAAGTTGTTTCATGGCTGTAGACATCAACACAAAAAAGTTGTTATCTGAGTGCATCCAATGCTTAGACAATACAAATAGTATACATTTCAATTTTACACCAAAGCACTTACTGCAAACCTAATGGAAACACTTTAGGTTAACTTTCCACATGATTATGAGTAGTTTGAAAGTTGTTTCATGGCTGTACACATCAAAACAAAAAAGTTGTTATCTGAGTGCATCCAATGCTTAGACAATACAAATAGTATACATTTCAATTTTACACCAAAGCACCTACTACAAACCTAATGGAAACACCTTAGGTTAACTTTCCACATGATTGTGAGCAGTTTGAAAGTTGTTTCATGGCTGTAGACATCAACACAAAAAAGTTGTTATCTCAGTGCATGCAATGCTTAGACAATACAAATAGTATACATTTCAATTTTACTCCAAACCACTTACTGCAAACCTAATGGAAACACCTTAGGTTAACTTCCCACATGATTATGAGTACTTTGAAAGTTGTTTCATGGCTGTACACATCAACACAAAAAAGTTGTTATCTGAGTGCATGCAATGCTTAGACAATACAAATAGTATACATTTCAATTTTACACCAAAGCACCTACTGCAAACCTAATGGAAACACCTTAGGTTAACTTTCCACATGATTGTGAGTAGTTTGAAAGTTGTTTCATGGCTGCAGACATCAACACAAAAAAGTTGTTATCTGAGTGCATCCAATGCTTAGACAATACAAATAGTATACATTTCAATTTTACACCAAAGCACTTACTGCAAACCTAATGGAAACACTTTAGGTTAACTTTCCACATGATTATGAGTAGTTTGAAAGTTGTTTCATGGCTGTACACATCAAAACAAAAAAGTTGTTATCTGAGTGCATGCAATGCTTAGACAATACAAATAGTATGCATTTCAATTTTACACCAAAGCACTTACTGCAAACCTAATGGAAACACCTTAGGTTAACTTCCCACATGATTATGAGTAGTTTGAAAGTTGTTTCATGGCTGTACACATCAAAACAAAAAAGTTGTTATCTGAGTGCATGCAATGCTTAGACAATACAAATAGTATACATTTCAATTTTACTCCAAACCACTTACTGCAAACATAATTGAAACACTTTAGGTTAACTTTCCACATGATTATGAGTAGTTTGAAAGTTGTTTCATGGCTGTAGACATCAACACAAAAAAGTTGTTATCTCAGTGCATGCAATGCTTAGACAATACAAATAGTATACATTTCAATTTTACTCCAAACCACTTACTGCAAACCTAATGAAACACCTTAGGTTAACTTCCCACATGATTATGAGTAGTTTGAAAGTTGTTTCATGGCTGTACACATCAACACAAAAAAGTTGTTATCTGAGTGCATGCAATGCTTAGACAATACAAATAGTATACATTTCAATTTTACACCAAAGCACTTACTGCAAACCTAATGGAAACACTTTAGGTTAACTTTCCACATGATTATGAGTAGTTCGAAAGTTGTTTCATGGCTGTACACATCAACACAAAAAAGTTGTTATCTGAGTGCATGCAATGCTTAGACAATACAAATAGTATACATTTCAATTTTACACCAAAGCACCTACTGCAAACCTAATGGAAACACCTTAGGTTAACTTTCCACATGATTGTGAGTAGTTTGAAAGTTGTTTCATGGCTGTAGACATCAACACAAAAAAGTTGTTATCTGAGTGCATCCAATGCTTAGACAATACAAATAGTATACATTTCAATTTTACACCAAAGCACTTACTGCAAACCTAATGGAAACACTTTAGGTTAACTTTCCACATGATTATGAGTAGTTTGAAAGTTGTTTCATGGCTGTACACATCAAAACAAAAAAGTTGTTATCTGAGTGCATGCAATGCTTAGACAATACAAATAGTATACATTTCAATTTTACACCAAAGCACTTACTGCAAACATAATGGAAACACTTTAGGTTAACTTTCCACATGATTATGAGTAGTTTGAAAGTTGTTTCATGGCTGTAGACATCAACACAAAAAAGTTGTTATCTGAGTGCATCCAATGCTTAGACAATACAAATAGTATACATTTCAATTTTACACCAAAGCACCTACTGCAAACCTAATGGAAACACCTTAGGTTAACTTTCCACATGATTGTGAGTAGTTTGAAAGTTGTTTCATGGCTGTAGACATCAACACAAAAAAGTTGTTATCTGAGTGCATCCAATGCTTAGACAATACAAATAGTATACATTTCAATTTTACACCAAAGCACTTACTGCAAACCTAATGGAAACACTTTAGGTTAACTTTCCACATGATTATGAGTAGTTTGAAAGTTGTTTCATGGCTGTACACATCAAAACAAAAAAGTTGTTATCTGAGTGCATGCAATGCTTAGACAATACAAATAGTATACATTTCAATTTTACACCAAAGCACCTACTGCAAACCTAATGGAAACACCTTAGGTTAACTTTCCACATGATTGTGAGTAGTTTGAAAGTTGTTTCATGGCTGTAGACATCAACACAAAAAAGTTGTTATCTGAGTGCATCCAATGCTTAGACAATACAAATAGTATACATTTCAATTTTACACCAAAGCACTTACTGCAAACCTAATGGAAACACTTTAGGTTAACTTTCCACATGATTATGAGTAGTTTGAAAGTTGTTTCATGGCTGTACACATCAAAACAAAAAAGTTGTTATCTGAGTGCATGCAATGCTTAGACAATACAAATAGTATACATTTCAATTTTACACCAAAGCACCTACTGCAAACCTAATGGAAACACCTTAGGTTAACTTTCCACATGATTGTGAGTAGTTTGAAAGTTGTTTCATGGCTGTAGACATCAACACAAAAAAGTTGTTATCTGAGTGCATCCAATGCTTAGACAATACAAATAGTATACATTTCAATTTTACACCAAAGCACTTACTGCAAACCTAATGGAAACACCTTAGGTTAACTTCCCACATGATTATGAGTAGTTTGAAAGTTGTTTCATGGCTGTACACATCAACACAAAAAAGTTGTTATCTCAGTGCATGCAATGCTTAGACAATACAAATAGTATACATTTCAATTTTACACCAAAGCACTTACTGCAAACCTAATGGAAACACTTTAGGTTAACTTTCCACATGATTATGAGTAGTTTGAAAGTTGTTTCATGGCTGTACACATCAACACAAAAAAGTTGCTATCTAAGTGCATGCAATGCTTAGACAATACAAATAGTATACATTTCAATTTTACACCAAAGCACTTACTGCAAACCTAATGGAAACAACTTAGATTAACTTCCCACATGATTCTGAGATGTCTGAAAGTTGTTTCATTACTGTGCACATAAAGACAAAAAAGTTGATTTCACAGTGAATAGAATGCTTTGACATAAAAGCAGTATACATTTCAATTTTACACCAAAGTACTTACTGCAAACCTAATGGAAACACCTTAGGTTAACTTCCCACATGATTATGAGTAGTTTGAAAGTTGTTTCATGGCTGTACACATCAACACAAGAAAGTTGTTATCTGAGAGCATGCAATGCTTAGACAATACAAATAGTATACATTTCAATTTTACACCAAAGCACTTACTGCAAACCTAATGGAAACACTTTAGGTTAACTTTCCACATGATTATGAGTAGTTTGAAAGTTGTTTCATGGCTGTACACATCAACACAAAAAAGTTGTTATCTGAGTGCATGCAATGCTTAGACAATACAAATAGTATACATTTCAATTTTACACCAAAGCACCTACTGCAAACCTAATGGAAACACCTTAAGTTAACTTTCCACATGATTGTGAGTAGTTTGAAAGTTGTTTCATGGCTGTAGACATCAACACAAAAAAGTTGTTATCTGAGTGCATCCAATGCTTAGACAATACAAATAGTATACATTTCAATTTTACACCAAAGCACTTACTGCAAACCTAATGGAAACACTTTAGGTTAACTTTCCACATGATTATGAGTAGTTTGAAAGTTGTTTCATGGCTGTAGACATCAACACAAAAAAGTTGTTATCTCAGTGCATGCAATGCTTAGACAATACAAATAGTATACATTTCAATTTTACTCCAAACCACTTACTGCAAACCTAATGGAAACACTTTAGGTTAACTTCCCACATGATTATGAGTAGTTTGAAAGTTGTTTCATGGCTGTACACATCAACACAAAAAAGTTGTTATCTGAGTGCATGCAATGCTTAGACAATACAAATAGTATACATTTCAATTTTACACCAAAGCACCTACTGCAAACCTAATGGAAACACCTTAGGTTAACTTTCCACATGATTGTGAGTAGTTTGAAAGTTGTTTCATGGCTGTAGACATCAACACAAAAAAGTTGTTATCTGAGTGCATCCAATGCTTAGACAATACAAATAGTATACATTTCAATTTTACACCAAAGCACTTACTGCAAACCTAATGGAAACACTTTAGGTTAACTTTCCACATGATTATGAGTAGTTTGAAAGTTGTTTCATGGCTGTACACATCAAAACAAAAAAGTTGTTATCTGAGTGCATGCAATGCTTAGACAATACAAATAGTATACATTTCAATTTTACACCAAAGCACCTACTGCAAACCTAATGGAAACACCTTAGGTTAACTTTCCACATGATTGTGAGTAGTTTGAAAGTTGTTTCATGGCTGTAGACATCAACACAAAAAAGTTGTTATCTCAGTGCATGCAATGCTTGGACAATACAAATAGTATATATTTCAATTTTACTCCAAACCACTTACTGCAAACCTAATGGAAACACCTTAGGTTAACTTCCCACATGATTATGAGTAGTTTGAAAGTTGTTTCATGGCTGTACACATCAACACAAAAAAGTTGTTATCTGAGTGCATGCAATGCTTAGACAATACAAATAGTATACATTTCAATTTTACACCAAAGCACCTACTGCAAACCTAATGGAAACACCTTAGGTTAACTTTCCACATGATTGTGAGTAGTTTGAAAGTTGTTTCATGGCTGTACACATCAACACAAAAAAGTTGTTATCTGAGTGCATCCAATGCTTAGACAATACAAATAGTATACATTTCAATTTTACACCAAAGCACTTACTGCAAACCTAATGGAAACACCTTAGGTTAACTTCCCACATGATTATGAGTAGTTTGAAAGTTGTTTCATGGCTGTACACATCAACACAAGAAAGTTGTTATCTGAGAGCATGCAATGCTTAGACAATACAAATAGTATACATTTCAATTTTACACCAAAGCACTTACTGCAAACCTAATGGAAACACTTTAGGTTAACTTTCCACATGATTATGAGTAGTTTGAAAGTTGTTTCATGGCTGTACACATCAACACAAAAAAGTTGTTATCTGAGTGCATGCAATGCTTAGACAATACAAATAGTATACATTTCAATTTTACACCAAAGCACCTACTGCAAACCTAATGGAAACACCTTAAGTTAACTTTCCACATGATTGTGAGTAGTTTGAAAGTTGTTTCATGGCTGTAGACATCAACACAAAAAAGTTGTTATCTGAGTGCATCCAATGCTTAGACAATACAAATAGTATACATTTCAATTTTACACCAAAGCACTTACTGCAAACCTAATGGAAACACTTTAGGTTAACTTTCCACATGATTATGAGTAGTTTGAAAGTTGTTTCATGGCTGTAGACATCAACACAAAAAAGTTGTTATCTCAGTGCATGCAATGCTTAGACAATACAAATAGTATACATTTCAATTTTACTCCAAACCACTTACTGCAAACCTAATGGAAACACTTTAGGTTAACTTCCCACATGATTATGAGTAGTTTGAAAGTTGTTTCATGGCTGTACACATCAACACAAAAAAGTTGTTATCTGAGTGCATGCAATGCTTAGACAATACAAATAGTATACATTTCAATTTTACACCAAAGCACCTACTGCAAACCTAATGGAAACACCTTAGGTTAACTTTCCACATGATTGTGAGTAGTTTGAAAGTTGTTTCATGGCTGTAGACATCAACACAAAAAAGTTGTTATCTGAGTGCATCCAATGCTTAGACAATACAAATAGTATACATTTCAATTTTACACCAAAGCACTTACTGCAAACCTAATGGAAACACTTTAGGTTAACTTTCCACATGATTATGAGTAGTTTGAAAGTTGTTTCATGGCTGTACACATCAAAACAAAAAAGTTGTTATCTGAGTGCATGCAATGCTTAGACAATACAAATAGTATACATTTCAATTTTACACCAAAGCACCTACTGCAAACCTAATGGAAACACCTTAGGTTAACTTTCCACATGATTGTGAGTAGTTTGAAAGTTGTTTCATGGCTGTAGACATCAACACAAAAAAGTTGTTATCTCAGTGCATGCAATGCTTGGACAATACAAATAGTATATATTTCAATTTTACTCCAAACCACTTACTGCAAACCTAATGGAAACACCTTAGGTTAACTTCCCACATGATTATGAGTAGTTTGAAAGTTGTTTCATGGCTGTACACATCAACACAAAAAAGTTGTTATCTGAGTGCATGCAATGCTTAGACAATACAAATAGTATACATTTCAATTTTACACCAAAGCACCTACTGCAAACCTAATGGAAACACCTTAGGTTAACTTTCCACATGATTGTGAGTAGTTTGAAAGTTGTTTCATGGCTGTACACATCAACACAAAAAAGTTGTTATCTGAGTGCATCCAATGCTTAGACAATACAAATAGTATACATTTCAATTTTACACCAAAGCACTTACTGCAAACCTAATGGAAACACTTTAGGTTAACTTCCCACATGATTATGAGTAGTTTGAAAGTTGTTTCATGGCTGTAGACATCAACACAAAAAAGTTGTTATCTGAGTGCATGCAATGCTTAGACAATACAAATAGTATACATTTCAATTTTACACCAAAGCACCTACTGCAAACCTAATGGAAACACCTTAGGTTAACTTTCCACATGATTGTGAGTAGTTTGAAAGTTGTTTCATGGCTGTAGACATCAACACAAAAAAGTTGTTATCTGAGTGCATCCAATGCTTAGACAATACAAATAGTATACATTTCAATTTTACACCAAAGCACTTACTGCAAACCTAATGGAAACACTTTAGGTTAACTTTCCACATGATTATGAGTAGTTTGAAAGTTGTTTCATGGCTGTACACATCAAAACAAAAAAGTTGTTATCTGAGTGCATGCAATGCTTAGACAATACAAATAGTATACATTTCAATTTTACACCAAAGCACCTACTGCAAACCTAATGGAAACACCTTAGGTTAACTTTCCACATGATTGTGAGTAGTTTGAAAGTTGTTTCATGGCTGTAGACATCAACACAAAAAAGTTGTTATCTCAGTGCATGCAATGCTTGGACAATACAAATAGTATATATTTCAATTTTACTCCAAACCACTTACTGCAAACCTAATGGAAACACCTTAGGTTAACTTCCCACATGATTCTGAGATGTCTGAAAGTTGTTTCATTACTGTGCACATAAAGACAAAAAAGTTGATTTCACAGTGAATAGAATGCTTTGACATAAAAGCAGTATACATTTCAATTTTACACCAAAGTACTTACTGTAAACCTAATGGAAACACCTTAGGTTAACTTCCCACATGATTATGAGTAGTTTGAAAGTTGTTTCATGGCTGTACACATCAACACAAGAAAGTTGTTATCTGAGAGCATGCAATGCTTAGACAATACAAATAGTATACATTTCAATTTTACACCAAAGCACTTACTGCAAACCTAATGGAAACACTTTAGGTTAACTTTCCACATGATTATGAGTAGTTTGAAAGTTGTTTCATGGCTGTACACATCAACACAAAAAAGTTGTTATCTGAGTGCATGCAATGCTTAGACAATACAAATAGTATACATTTCAATTTTACACCAAAGCACCTACTGCAAACCTAATGGAAACACCTTAGGTTAACTTTCCACATGATTGTGAGTAGTTTGAAAGTTGTTTCATGGCTGTAGACATCAACACAAAAAAGTTGTTATCTGAGTGCATCCAATGCTTAGACAATACAAATAGTATACATTTCAATTTTACACCAAAGCACTTACTGCAAACCTAATGGAAACACCTTAGGTTAACTTTCCACATGATTGTGAGTAGTTTGAAAGTTGTTTCATGGCTGTACACATCAACACAAAAAAGTTGTTATCTGAGTGCATCCAATGCTTAGACAATACAAATAGTATACATTTCAATTTTACACCAAAGCACTTACTGCAAACCTAATGGAAACACCTTAGGTTAACTTCCCACATGATTATGAGTAGTTTGAAAGTTGTTTCATGGCTGTACACATCAACACAAGAAAGTTGTTATCTGAGAGCATGCAATGCTTAGACAATACAAATAGTATACATTTCAATTTTACACCAAAGCACTTACTGCAAACCTAATGGAAACACTTTAGGTTAACTTTCCACATGATTATGAGTAGTTTGAAAGTTGTTTCATGGCTGTACACATCAACACAAAAAAGTTGTTATCTGAGTGCATGCAATGCTTAGACAATACAAATAGTATACATTTCAATTTTACACCAAAGCACCTACTGCAAACCTAATGGAAACACCTTAAGTTAACTTTCCACATGATTGTGAGTAGTTTGAAAGTTGTTTCATGGCTGTAGACATCAACACAAAAAAGTTGTTATCTGAGTGCATCCAATGCTTAGACAATACAAATAGTATACATTTCAATTTTACACCAAAGCACTTACTGCAAACCTAATGGAAACACTTTAGGTTAACTTTCCACATGATTATGAGTAGTTTGAAAGTTGTTTCATGGCTGTAGACATCAACACAAAAAAGTTGTTATCTCAGTGCATGCAATGCTTAGACAATACAAATAGTATACATTTCAATTTTACTCCAAACCACTTACTGCAAACCTAATGGAAACACTTTAGGTTAACTTCCCACATGATTATGAGTAGTTTGAAAGTTGTTTCATGGCTGTACACATCAACACAAAAAAGTTGTTATCTGAGTGCATGCAATGCTTAGACAATACAAATAGTATACATTTCAATTTTACACCAAAGCACCTACTGCAAACCTAATGGAAACACCTTAGGTTAACTTTCCACATGATTGTGAGTAGTTTGAAAGTTGTTTCATGGCTGTAGACATCAACACAAAAAAGTTGTTATCTGAGTGCATCCAATGCTTAGACAATACAAATAGTATACATTTCAATTTTACACCAAAGCACTTACTGCAAACCTAATGGAAACACTTTAGGTTAACTTTCCACATGATTATGAGTAGTTTGAAAGTTGTTTCATGGCTGTACACATCAAAACAAAAAAGTTGTTATCTGAGTGCATGCAATGCTTAGACAATACAAATAGTATACATTTCAATTTTACACCAAAGCACCTACTGCAAACCTAATGGAAACACCTTAGGTTAACTTTCCACATGATTGTGAGTAGTTTGAAAGTTGTTTCATGGCTGTAGACATCAACACAAAAAAGTTGTTATCTCAGTGCATGCAATGCTTGGACAATACAAATAGTATATATTTCAATTTTACTCCAAACCACTTACTGCAAACCTAATGGAAACACCTTAGGTTAACTTCCCACATGATTATGAGTAGTTTGAAAGTTGTTTCATGGCTGTACACATCAACACAAAAAAGTTGTTATCTGAGTGCATGCAATGCTTAGACAATACAAATAGTATACATTTCAATTTTACACCAAAGCACCTACTGCAAACCTAATGGAAACACCTTAGGTTAACTTTCCACATGATTGTGAGTAGTTTGAAAGTTGTTTCATGGCTGTACACATCAACACAAAAAAGTTGTTATCTGAGTGCATCCAATGCTTAGACAATACAAATAGTATACATTTCAATTTTACACCAAAGCACTTACTGCAAACCTAATGGAAACACTTTAGGTTAACTTCCCACATGATTATGAGTAGTTTGAAAGTTGTTTCATGGCTGTAGACATCAACACAAAAAAGTTGTTATCTGAGTGCATGCAATGCTTAGACAATACAAATAGTATACATTTCAATTTTACACCAAAGCACCTACTGCAAACCTAATGGAAACACCTTAGGTTAACTTTCCACATGATTGTGAGTAGTTTGAAAGTTGTTTCATGGCTGTAGACATCAACACAAAAAAGTTGTTATCTGAGTGCATCCAATGCTTAGACAATACAAATAGTATACATTTCAATTTTACACCAAAGCACTTACTGCAAACCTAATGGAAACACTTTAGGTTAACTTTCCACATGATTATGAGTAGTTTGAAAGTTGTTTCATGGCTGTACACATCAAAACAAAAAAGTTGTTATCTGAGTGCATGCAATGCTTAGACAATACAAATAGTATACATTTCAATTTTACACCAAAGCACCTACTGCAAACCTAATGGAAACACCTTAGGTTAACTTTCCACATGATTGTGAGTAGTTTGAAAGTTGTTTCATGGCTGTAGACATCAACACAAAAAAGTTGTTATCTCAGTGCATGCAATGCTTGGACAATACAAATAGTATATATTTCAATTTTACTCCAAACCACTTACTGCAAACCTAATGGAAACACCTTAGGTTAACTTCCCACATGATTCTGAGATGTCTGAAAGTTGTTTCATTACTGTGCACATAAAGACAAAAAAGTTGATTTCACAGTGAATAGAATGCTTTGACATAAAAGCAGTATACATTTCAATTTTACACCAAAGTACTTACTGTAAACCTAATGGAAACACCTTAGGTTAACTTCCCACATGATTATGAGTAGTTTGAAAGTTGTTTCATGGCTGTACACATCAACACAAGAAAGTTGTTATCTGAGAGCATGCAATGCTTAGACAATACAAATAGTATACATTTCAATTTTACACCAAAGCACTTACTGCAAACCTAATGGAAACACTTTAGGTTAACTTTCCACATGATTATGAGTAGTTTGAAAGTTGTTTCATGGCTGTACACATCAACACAAAAAAGTTGTTATCTGAGTGCATGCAATGCTTAGACAATACAAATAGTATACATTTCAATTTTACACCAAAGCACCTACTGCAAACCTAATGGAAACACCTTAGGTTAACTTTCCACATGATTGTGAGTAGTTTGAAAGTTGTTTCATGGCTGTAGACATCAACACAAAAAAGTTGTTATCTGAGTGCATCCAATGCTTAGACAATACAAATAGTATACATTTCAATTTTACACCAAAGCACTTACTGCAAACCTAATGGAAACACTTTAGGTTAACTTTCCACATGATTATGAGTAGTTTGAAAGTTGTTTCATGGCTGTACACATCAAAACAAAAAAGTTGTTATCTGAGTGCATGCAATGCTTAGACAATACAAATAGTATACATTTCAATTTTACACCAAAGCACTTACTGCAAACATAATGGAAACACTTTAGGTTAACTTTCCACATGATTATGAGTAGTTTGAAAGTTGTTTCATGGCTGTAGACATCAACACAAAAAAGTTGTTATCTGAGTGCATCCAATGCTTAGACAATACAAATAGTATACATTTCAATTTTACACCAAAGCACCTACTGCAAACCTAATGGAAACACCTTAGGTTAACTTTCCACATGATTGTGAGTAGTTTGAAAGTTGTTTCATGGCTGTAGACATCAACACAAAAAAGTTGTTATCTGAGTGCATCCAATGCTTAGACAATACAAATAGTATACATTTCAATTTTACACCAAAGCACTTACTGCAAACCTAATGGAAACACTTTAGGTTAACTTTCCACATGATTATGAGTAGTTTGAAAGTTGTTTCATGGCTGTACACATCAAAACAAAAAAGTTGTTATCTGAGTGCATGCAATGCTTAGACAATACAAATAGTATACATTTCAATTTTACACCAAAGCACCTACTGCAAACCTAATGGAAACACCTTAGGTTAACTTTCCACATGATTGTGAGTAGTTTGAAAGTTGTTTCATGGCTGTAGACATCAACACAAAAAAGTTGTTATCTGAGTGCATCCAATGCTTAGACAATACAAATAGTATACATTTCAATTTTACACCAAAGCACTTACTGCAAACCTAATGGAAACACTTTAGGTTAACTTTCCACATGATTATGAGTAGTTTGAAAGTTGTTTCATGGCTGTACACATCAAAACAAAAAAGTTGTTATCTGAGTGCATGCAATGCTTAGACAATACAAATAGTATACATTTCAATTTTACACCAAAGCACCTACTGCAAACCTAATGGAAACACCTTAGGTTAACTTTCCACATGATTGTGAGTAGTTTGAAAGTTGTTTCATGGCTGTAGACATCAACACAAAAAAGTTGTTATCTGAGTGCATCCAATGCTTAGACAATACAAATAGTATACATTTCAATTTTACACCAAAGCACTTACTGCAAACCTAATGGAAACACCTTAGGTTAACTTCCCACATGATTATGAGTAGTTTGAAAGTTGTTTCATGGCTGTACACATCAACACAAAAAAGTTGTTATCTCAGTGCATGCAATGCTTAGACAATACAAATAGTATACATTTCAATTTTACACCAAAGCACTTACTGCAAACCTAATGGAAACACTTTAGGTTAACTTTCCACATGATTATGAGTAGTTTGAAAGTTGTTTCATGGCTGTACACATCAACACAAAAAAGTTGCTATCTAAGTGCATGCAATGCTTAGACAATACAAATAGTATACATTTCAATTTTACACCAAAGCACTTACTGCAAACCTAATGGAAACAACTTAGATTAACTTCCCACATGATTCTGAGATGTCTGAAAGTTGTTTCATTACTGTGCACATAAAGACAAAAAAGTTGATTTCACAGTGAATAGAATGCTTTGACATAAAAGCAGTATACATTTCAATTTTACACCAAAGTACTTACTGCAAACCTAATGGAAACACCTTAGGTTAACTTCCCACATGATTATGAGTAGTTTGAAAGTTGTTTCATGGCTGTACACATCAACACAAGAAAGTTGTTATCTGAGAGCATGCAATGCTTAGACAATACAAATAGTATACATTTCAAATTTACACCAAAGCACTTACTGCAAACCTAATGGAAACACTTTAGGTTAACTTTCCACATGATTATGAGTAGTTTGAAAGTTGTTTCATGGCTGTACACATCAACACAAAAAAGTTGTTATCTGAGTGCATGCAATGCTTAGACAATACAAATAGTATACATTTCAATTTTACACCAAAGCTCCTACTGCAAACCTAATGGAAACACCTTAAGTTAACTTTCCACATGATTGTGAGTAGTTTGAAAGTTGTTTCATGGCTGTAGACATCAACACAAAAAAGTTGTTATCTGAGTGCATCCAATGCTTAGACAATACAAATAGTATACATTTCAATTTTACACCAAAGCACTTACTGCAAACCTAATGGAAACACTTTAGGTTAACTTTCCACATGATTATGAGTAGTTTGAAAGTTGTTCCATGGCTGTAGACATCAACACAAAAAAGTTGTTATCTCAGTGCATGCAATGCTTAGACAATACAAATAGTATACATTTCAATTTTACTCCAAACCACTTACTGCAAACCTAATGGAAACACCTTAGGTTAACTTCCCACATGATTATGAGTAGTTTGAAAGTTGTTTCATGGCTGTACACATCAACACAAAAAAGTTGCTATCTAAGTGCATGCAATGCTTAGACAATACAAATAGTATACATTTCAATTTTACACCAAAGCACTTACTGCAAACCTAATGGAAACAACTTAGATTAACTTCCCACATGATTCTGAGATGTCTGAAAGTTGTTTCATTACTGTGCACATAAAGACAAAAAAGTTGATTTCACAGTGAATAGAATGCTTTGACATAAAAGCAGTATACATTTCAATTTTACACCAAAGTACTTACTGCAAACCTAATGGAAACACCTTAGGTTAACTTCCCACATGATTATGAGTAGTTTGAAAGTTGTTTCATGGCTGTACACATCAACACAAGAAAGTTGTTATCTGAGAGCATGCAATGCTTAGACAATACAAATAGTATACATTTCAATTTTACACCAAAGCACTTACTGCAAACCTAATGGAAACACTTTAGGTTAACTTTCCACATGATTATGAGTAGTTTGAAAGTTGTTTCATGGCTGTACACATCAACACAAAAAAGTTGTTATCTGAGTGCATGCAATGCTTAGACAATACAAATAGTATACATTTCAATTTTACACCAAAGCACCTACTGCAAACCTAATGGAAACACCTTAAGTTAACTTTCCACATGATTGTGAGTAGTTTGAAAGTTGTTTCATGGCTGTAGACATCAACACAAAAAAGTTGTTATCTGAGTGCATCCAATGCTTAGACAATACAAATAGTATACATTTCAATTTTACACCAAAGCACTTACTGCAAACCTAATGGAAACACTTTAGGTTAACTTTCCACATGATTATGAGTAGTTTGAAAGTTGTTTCATGGCTGTAGACATCAACACAAAAAAGTTGTTATCTCAGTGCATGCAATGCTTAGACAATACAAATAGTATACATTTCAATTTTACTCCAAACCACTTACTGCAAACCTAATGGAAACACTTTAGGTTAACTTCCCACATGATTATGAGTAGTTTGAAAGTTGTTTCATGGCTGTACACATCAACACAAAAAAGTTGTTATCTGAGTGCATGCAATGCTTAGACAATACAAATAGTATACATTTCAATTTTACACCAAAGCACCTACTGCAAACCTAATGGAAACACCTTAGGTTAACTTTCCACATGATTGTGAGTAGTTTGAAAGTTGTTTCATGGCTGTAGACATCAACACAAAAAAGTTGTTATCTGAGTGCATCCAATGCTTAGACAATACAAATAGTATACATTTCAATTTTACACCAAAGCACTTACTGCAAACCTAATGGAAACACTTTAGGTTAACTTTCCACATGATTATGAGTAGTTTGAAAGTTGTTTCATGGCTGTACACATCAAAACAAAAAAGTTGTTATCTGAGTGCATGCAATGCTTAGACAATACAAATAGTATACATTTCAATTTTACACCAAAGCACCTACTGCAAACCTAATGGAAACACCTTAGGTTAACTTTCCACATGATTGTGAGTAGTTTGAAAGTTGTTTCATGGCTGTAGACATCAACACAAAAAAGTTGTTATCTCAGTGCATGCAATGCTTGGACAATACAAATAGTATATATTTCAATTTTACTCCAAACCACTTACTGCAAACCTAATGGAAACACCTTAGGTTAACTTCCCACATGATTATGAGTAGTTTGAAAGTTGTTTCATGGCTGTACACATCAACACAAAAAAGTTGTTATCTGAGTGCATGCAATGCTTAGACAATACAAATAGTATACATTTCAATTTTACACCAAAGCACCTACTGCAAACCTAATGGAAACACCTTAGGTTAACTTTCCACATGATTGTGAGTAGTTTGAAAGTTGTTTCATGGCTGTACACATCAACACAAAAAAGTTGTTATCTGAGTGCATCCAATGCTTAGACAATACAAATAGTATACATTTCAATTTTACACCAAAGCACTTACTGCAAACCTAATGGAAACACTTTAGGTTAACTTCCCACATGATTATGAGTAGTTTGAAAGTTGTTTCATGGCTGTACACATCAACACAAAAAAGTTGTTATCTGAGTGCATGCAATGCTTAGACAATACAAATAGTATACATTTCAATTTTACACCAAAGCACCTACTGCAAACCTAATGGAAACACCTTAGGTTAACTTTCCACATGATTGTGAGTAGTTTGAAAGTTGTTTCATGGCTGTAGACATCAACACAAAAAAGTTGTTATCTGAGTGCATCCAATGCTTAGACAATACAAATAGTATACATTTCAATTTTACACCAAAGCACTTACTGCAAACCTAATGGAAACACTTTAGGTTAACTTTCCACATGATTATGAGTAGTTTGAAAGTTGTTTCATGGCTGTACACATCAAAACAAAAAAGTTGTTATCTGAGTGCATGCAATGCTTAGACAATACAAATAGTATACATTTCAATTTTACACCAAAGCACCTACTGCAAACCTAATGGAAACACCTTAGGTTAACTTTCCACATGATTGTGAGTAGTTTGAAAGTTGTTTCATGGCTGTAGACATCAACACAAAAAAGTTGTTATCTCAGTGCATGCAATGCTTGGACAATACAAATAGTATATATTTCAATTTTACTCCAAACCACTTACTGCAAACCTAATGGAAACACCTTAGGTTAACTTCCCACATGATTCTGAGATGTCTGAAAGTTGTTTCATTACTGTGCACATAAAGACAAAAAAGTTGATTTCACAGTGAATAGAATGCTTTGACATAAAAGCAGTATACATTTCAATTTTACACCAAAGTACTTACTGTAAACCTAATGGAAACACCTTAGGTTAACTTCCCACATGATTATGAGTAGTTTGAAAGTTGTTTCATGGCTGTACACATCAACACAAGAAAGTTGTTATCTGAGAGCATGCAATGCTTAGACAATACAAATAGTATACATTTCAATTTTACACCAAAGCACTTACTGCAAACCTAATGGAAACACTTTAGGTTAACTTTCCACATGATTATGAGTAGTTTGAAAGTTGTTTCATGGCTGTACACATCAACACAAAAAAGTTGTTATCTGAGTGCATGCAATGCTTAGACAATACAAATAGTATACATTTCAATTTTACACCAAAGCACCTACTGCAAACCTAATGGAAACACCTTAAGTTAACTTTCCACATGATTGTGAGTAGTTTGAAAGTTGTTTCATGGCTGTAGACATCAACACAAAAAAGTTGTTATCTGAGTGCATCCAATGCTTAGACAATACAAATAGTATACATTTCAATTTTACACCAAAGCACTTACTGCAAACCTAATGGAAACACTTTAGGTTAACTTTCCACATGATTATGAGTAGTTTGAAAGTTGTTTCATGGCTGTAGACATCAACACAAAAAAGTTGTTATCTCAGTGCATGAAATGCTTAGACAATACAAATAGTATACATTTCAATTTTACTCCAAACCACTTACTGCAAACCTAATGGAAACACCTTAGGTTAACTTCCCACATGATTATGAGTAGTTTGAAAGTTGTTTCATGGCTGTACACATCAACACAAAAAAGTTGTTATCTGAGTGCATGCAATGCTTAGACAATACAAATAGTATACATTTCAATTTTACACCAAAGCACCTACTGCAAACCTAATGGAAACACCTTAGGTTAACTTTCCACATGATTGTGAGTAGTTTGAAAGTTGTTTCATGGCTGTAGACATCAACACAAAAAAGTTGTTATCTGAGTGCATCCAATGCTTAGACAATACAAATAGTATACATTTCAATTTTACACCAAAGCACTTACTGCAAACCTAATGGAAACACTTTAGGTTAACTTTCCACATGATTATGAGTAGTTTGAAAGTTGTTTCATGGCTGTACACATCAAAACAAAAAAGTTGTTATCTGAGTGCATGCAATGCTTAGACAATACAAATAGTATACATTTCAATTTTACACCAAAGCACCTACTGCAAACCTAATGGAAACACCTTAGGTTAACTTTCCACATGATTGTGAGTAGTTTGAAAGTTGTTTCATGGCTGTAGACATCAACACAAAAAACTTGTTATCTCAGTGCATGCAATGCTTAGACAATACAAATAGTATACATTTCAATTTTACTCCAAACCACTTACTGCAAACCTAATGGAAACACCTTAGGTTAACTTCCCACATGATTATGAGTAGTTTGAAAGTTGTTTCATGGCTGTACACATCAACACAAAAAAGTTGTTATCTGAGTGCATGCAATGCTTAGACAATACAAATAGTATACATTTCAATTTTACACCAAAGCACCTACTGCAAACCTAATGGAAACACCTTAGGTTAACTTTCCACATGATTGTGAGTAGTTTGAAAGTTGTTTCATGGCTGCAGACATCAACACAAAAAAGTTGTTATCTGAGTGCATCCAATGCTTAGACAATACAAATAGTATACATTTCAATTTTACACCAAAGCACTTACTGCAAACCTAATGGAAACACTTTAGGTTAACTTTCCACATGATTATGAGTAGTTTGAAAGTTGTTTCATGGCTGTACACATCAAAACAAAAAAGTTGTTATCTGAGTGCATGCAATGCTTAGACAATACAAATAGTATACATTTCAATTTTACACCAAAGCACTTACTGCAAACCTAATGGAAACACCTTAGGTTAACTTCCCACATGATTATGAGTAGTTTGAAAGTTGTTTCATGGCTGTACACATCAAAACAAAAAAGTTGTTATCTGAGTGCATGCAATGCTTAGACAATACAAATAGTATACATTTCAATTTTACTCCAAACCACTTACTGCAAACCTAATGGAAACACTTTAGGTTAACTTTCCACATGATTATGAGTAGTTTGAAAGTTGTTTCATGGCTGTAGACATCAACACAAAAAAGTTGTTATCTCAGTGCATGCAATGCTTAGACAATACAAATAGTATACATTTCAATTTTACTCCAAACCACTTACTGCAAACCTAATGGAAACACCTTAGGTTAACTTCCCACATGATTATGAGTAGTTTGAAAGTTGTTTCATGGCTGTACACATCAACACAAAAAAGTTGTTATCTGAGTGCATGCAATGCTTAGACAATACAAATAGTATACATTTCAATTTTACACCAAAGCACTTACTGCAAACCTAATGGAAACACTTTAGGTTAACTTTCCACATGATTATGAGTAGTTCGAAAGTTGTTTCATGGCTGTACACATCAACACAAAAAAGTTGTTATCTGAGTGCATGCAATGCTTAGACAATACAAATAGTATACATTTCAATTTTACACCAAAGCACCTACTGCAAACCTAATGGAAACACCTTAGGTTAACTTTCCACATGATTGTGAGTAGTTTGAAAGTTGTTTCATGGCTGTAGACATCAACACAAAAAAGTTGTTATCTGAGTGCATCCAATGCTTAGACAATACAAATAGTATACATTTCAATTTTACACCAAAGCACTTACTGCAAACCTAATGGAAACACTTTAGGTTAACTTTCCACATGATTATGAGTAGTTTGAAAGTTGTTTCATGGCTGTACACATCAAAACAAAAAAGTTGTTATCTGAGTGCATGCAATGCTTAGACAATACAAATAGTATACATTTCAATTTTACACCAAAGCACCTACTGCAAACCTAATGGAAACACCTTAGGTTAACTTTCCACATGATTGTGAGTAGTTTGAAAGTTGTTTCATGGCTGTAGACATCAACACAAAAAAGTTGTTATCTGAGTGCATCCAATGCTTAGACAATACAAATAGTATACCTTTCAATTTTACACCAAAGCACTTACTGCAAACCTAATGGAAACACCTTAGGTTAACTTCCCACATGATTATGAGTAGTTTGAAAGTTGTTTCATGGCTGTACACATCAAAACAAAAAAGTTGTTATCTGAGTGCATGCAATGCTTAGACAATACAAATAGTATACATTTCAATTTTACACCAAAGCACCTACTGCAAACCTAATGGAAACACCTTAGGTTAACTTTCCACATGATTGTGAGTAGTTTGAAAGTTGTTTCATGGCTGTAGACATCAACACAAAAAAGTTGTTATCTGAGTGCATGCAATGCTTAGACAATACAAATAGTATACATTTCAATTTTACACCAAAGCACCTACTGCAAACCTAATGGAAACACCTTAGGTTAACTTTCCACATGATTGTGAGTAGTTTGAAAGTTGTTTCATGGCTGTAGACATCAACACAAAAAAGTTGTTATCTGAGTGCATGCAATGCTTAGACAATACAAATAGTATACATTTCAATTTTACTCCAAAACACCTACTGCAAACCTAATGGAAACACCTTAGGTTAACTTTCCACATGATTGTGAGTAGTTTGAAAGTTGTTTCATGGCTGTAGACATCAACACAAAAAGGTTGTTATCTCAGTGCATGCAATGCTTAGACAATACAAATAGTATACATTTCAATTTTACACCAAAGCACTTACTGCAAACCTAATGGAAACACTTTAGGTTAACTTCCCACATGATTCTGAGATGTCTGAAAGTTGTTTCATACCTGTGCACATAAAGACAAAAAAGTTGATTTCACAGTGAATAGAATGCTTTGACATAAAAGTAGTATACATTTCAATTGTACTCAAAAGTCTTGACTGCAAACCTAATGCAAACACATTTGGTTAACTTACCAGATGAGTATGACTAGGTTTATAGTTGTTTCATGCCTCAGTTCATCAAGACAAAAAAGTTACTTTCTCAGTACTACTATGCTCTGACATTAAGGTAGTACACATCTGAATTTTACACCAAAGCACCTACTGCAAACCTAATGGAAACACCTTAGGTTAACTTTCCACATGATTGTGAGTAGTTTGAAAGTTGTTTCATGGCTGTAGACATCAACACAAAAAAGTTTTTATCTCAGTGCATGCAATGCTTAGGCAATACAAATAGTATACATTTCAATTTTACTCCAAAGCACTTACTGCAAACCTAATGGAAACACCTTAGGTTAACTTCCCACATGATTATGAGTAGTTTGAAAGTTGTGTCATGGCTGTACACATCAACACAAAAAAGTTGTTATCTCAGTGCATGCAATGCTTAGACAATACAAATAGTATACATTTCAATTTTACACCAAAGCACTTACTGCAAACCTAATGGAAACACCTTAGGTTAACTTCCCACATGATTATGAGTAGTTTGAAAGTTGTTTCATGGCTGTACACATCAACACAAAAAAGTTGTTATCTCAGTGCATGCAATGCTTAGACAATACAAATAGTATACATTTCAATTTTACACCAAAGCACTTACTGCAAACCTAATGGAAACACTTTAGGTTAACTTTCCACATGATTATGAGTAGTTTGAAAGTTGTTTCATGGCTGTACACATCAACACAAAAAAGTTGCTATCTAAGTGCATGCAATGCTTAGACAATACAAATAGTATACATTTCAATTTTACACCAAAGCACTTACTGCAAACCTAATGGAAACAACTTAGATTAACTTCCCACATGATTCTGAGATGTCTGAAAGTTGTTTCATTACTGTGCACATAAAGACAAAAAAGTTGATTTCACAGTGAATAGAATGCTTTGACATAAAAGCAGTATACATTTCAATTTTACACCAAAGTACTTACTGCAAACCTAATGGAAACACCTTAGGTTAACTTCCCACATGATTATGAGTAGTTTGAAAGTTGTTTCATGGCTGTACACATCAACACAAGAAAGTTGTTATCTGAGAGCATGCAATGCTTAGACAATACAAATAGTATACATTTCAATTTTACACCAAAGCACTTACTGCAAACCTAATGGAAACACTTTAGGTTAACTTTCCACATGATTATGAGTAGTTTGAAAGTTGTTTCATGGCTGTACACATCAACACAAAAAAGTTGTTATCTGAGTGCATGCAATGCTTAGACAATACAAATAGTATACATTTCAATTTTACACCAAAGCACCTACTGCAAACCTAATGGAAACACCTTAAGTTAACTTTCCACATGATTGTGAGTAGTTTGAAAGTTGTTTCATGGCTGTAGACATCAACACAAAAAAGTTGTTATCTGAGTGCATCCAATGCTTAGACAATACAAATAGTATACATTTCAATTTTACACCAAAGCACTTACTGCAAACCTAATGGAAACACTTTAGGTTAACTTTCCACATGATTATGAGTAGTTTGAAAGTTGTTTCATGGCTGTAGACATCAACACAAAAAAGTTGTTATCTCAGTGCATGCAATGCTTAGACAATACAAATAGTATACATTTCAATTTTACTCCAAACCACTTACTGCAAACCTAATGGAAACACCTTAGGTTAACTTCCCACATGATTATGAGTAGTTTGAAAGTTGTTTCATGGCTGTACACATCAACACAAAAAAGTTGTTATCTGAGTGCATGCAATGCTTAGACAATACAAATA
Organism: Mobula birostris; assembly: GCF_030028105.1. Taxonomy (NCBI): domain Eukaryota; kingdom Metazoa; phylum Chordata; class Chondrichthyes; order Myliobatiformes; family Myliobatidae; genus Mobula; species Mobula birostris. The sequence goes on along the minus strand of NW_027276488.1, from coordinate 84,598 downwards.
GTATACATTTCAATTTTACACCAAAGCACTTACTGCAAACCTAATGGAAACACTTTAGGTTAACTTTCCACATGATTATGAGTAGTTTGAAAGTTGTTTCATGGCTGTACACATCAAAACAAAAAAGTTGTTATCTGAGTGCATGCAATGCTTAGACAATACAAATAGTATACATTTCAATTTTACACCAAAGCACCTACTGCAAACCTAATGGAAACACCTTAGGTTAACTTTCCACATGATTGTGAGTAGTTTGAAAGTTGTTTCATGGCTGTAGACATCAACACAAAAAAGTTGTTATCTGAGTGCATCCAATGCTTAGACAATACAAATAGTATACATTTCAATTTTACACCAAAGCACTTACTGCAAACCTAATGGAAACACTTTAGGTTAACTTTCCACATGATTATGAGTAGTTTGAAAGTTGTTTCATGGCTGTACACATCAAAACAAAAAAGTTGTTATCTGAGTGCATGCAATGCTTAGACAATACAAATAGTATACATTTCAATTTTACACCAAAGCACCTACTGCAAACCTAATGGAAACACCTTAGGTTAACTTTCCACATGATTGTGAGTAGTTTGAAAGTTGTTTCATGGCTGTAGACATCAACACAAAAAAGTTGTTATCTCAGTGCATGCAATGCTTGGACAATACAAATAGTATACATTTCAATTTTACTCCAAACCACTTACTGCAAACCTAATGGAAACACCTTAGGTTAACTTCCCACATGATTATGAGTAGTTTGAAAGTTGTTTCATGGCTGTACACATCAACACAAAAAAGTTGTTATCTGAGTGCATGCAATGCTTAGACAATACAAATAGTATACATTTCAATTTTACACCAAAGCACTTACTGCAAACCTAATGGAAACACTTTAGGTTAACTTTCCACATGATTATGAGTAGTTTGAAAGTTGTTTCATGGCTGTACACATCAAAACAAAAAAGTTGTTATCTGAGTGCATGCAATGCTTAGACAATACAAATAGTATACATTTCAATTTTACACCAAAGCACCTACTGCAAACCTAATGGAAACACCTTAGGTTAACTTTCCACATGATTGTGAGTAGTTTGAAAGTTGTTTCATGGCTGTAGACATCAACACAAAAAAGTTGTTATCTGAGTGCATCCAATGCTTAGACAATACAAATAGTATACATTTCAATTTTACACCAAAGCACTTACTGCAAACCTAATGGAAACACCTTAGGTTAACTTCCCACATGATTATGAGTAGTTTGAAAGTTGTTTCATGGCTGTACACATCAAAACAAAAAAGTTGTTATCTGAGTGCATGCAATGCTTAGACAATACAAATAGTATACATTTCAATTTTACACCAAAGCACCTACTGCAAACCTAATGGAAACACCTTAGGTTAACTTTCCACATGATTGTGAGTAGTTTGAAAGTTGTTTCATGGCTGTAGACATCAACACAAAAAAGTTGTTATCTGAGTGCATGCAATGCTTAGACAATACAAATAGTATACATTTCAATTTTACACCAAAGCACCTACTGCAAACCTAATGGAAACACCTTAGGTTAACTTTCCACATGATTGTGAGTAGTTTGAAAGTTGTTTCATGGCTGTAGACATCAACACAAAAAAGTTGTTATCTGAGTGCATGCAATGCTTAGACAATACAAATAGTATACATTTCAATTTTACTCCAAAACACCTACTGCAAACCTAATGGAAACACCTTAGGTTAACTTTCCACATGATTGTGAGTAGTTTGAAAGTTGTTTCATGGCTGTAGACATCAACACAAAAAAGTTGTTATCTCAGTGCATGCAATGCTTGGACAATACAAATAGTATATATTTCAATTTTACTCCAAACCACTTACTGCAAACCTAATGGAAACACCTTAGGTTAACTTCCCACATGATTATGAGTAGTTTGAAAGTTGTTTCATGGCTGTACACATCAACACAAAAAAGTTGTTATCTGAGTGCATGCAATGCTTAGACAATACAAATAGTATACATTTCAATTTTACACCAAAGCACCTACTGCAAACCTAATGGAAACACCTTAGGTTAACTTTCCACATGATTGTGAGTAGTTTGAAAGTTGTTTCATGGCTGTACACATCAACACAAAAAAGTTGTTATCTGAGTGCATCCAATGCTTAGACAATACAAATAGTATACATTTCAATTTTACACCAAAGCACTTACTGCAAACCTAATGGAAACACTTTAGGTTAACTTCCCACATGATTATGAGTAGTTTGAAAGTTGTTTCATGGCTGTACACATCAACACAAAAAAGTTGTTATCTGAGTGCATGCAATGCTTAGACAATACAAATAGTATACATTTCAATTTTACACCAAAGCACCTACTGCAAACCTAATGGAAACACCTTAGGTTAACTTTCCACATGATTGTGAGTAGTTTGAAAGTTGTTTCATGGCTGTAGACATCAACACAAAAAAGTTGTTATCTGAGTGCATCCAATGCTTAGACAATACAAATAGTATACATTTCAATTTTACACCAAAGCACTTACTGCAAACCTAATGGAAACACTTTAGGTTAACTTTCCACATGATTATGAGTAGTTTGAAAGTTGTTTCATGGCTGTACACATCAAAACAAAAAAGTTGTTATCTGAGTGCATGCAATGCTTAGACAATACAAGTAGTATACATTTCAATTTTACACCAAAGCACCTACTGCAAACCTAATGGAAACACCTTAGGTTAACTTTCCACATGATTGTGAGTAGTTTGAAAGTTGTTTCATGGCTGTAGACATCAACACAAAAAAGTTGTTATCTCAGTGCATGCAATGCTTGGACAATACAAATAGTATATATTTCAATTTTACTCCAAACCACTTACTGCAAACCTAATGGAAACACCTTAGGTTAACTTCCCACATGATTCTGAGATGTCTGAAAGTTGTTTCATTACTGTGCACATAAAGACAAAAAAGTTGATTTCACAGTGAATAGAATGCTTTGACATAAAAGCAGTATACATTTCAATTTTACACCAAAGTACTTACTGTAAACCTAATGGAAACACCTTAGGTTAACTTCCCACATGATTATGAGTAGTTTGAAAGTTGTTTCATGGCTGTACACATCAACACAAGAAAGTTGTTATCTGAGAGCATGCAATGCTTAGACAATACAAATAGTATACATTTCAATTTTACACCAAAGCACTTACTGCAAACCTAATGGAAACACTTTAGGTTAACTTTCCACATGATTATGAGTAGTTTGAAAGTTGTTTCATGGCTGTACACATCAACACAAAAAAGTTGTTATCTGAGTGCATGCAATGCTTAGACAATACAAATAGTATACATTTCAATTTTACACCAAAGCACCTACTGCAAACCTAATGGAAACACCTTAAGTTAACTTTCCACATGATTGTGAGTAGTTTGAAAGTTGTTTCATGGCTGTAGACATCAACACAAAAAAGTTGTTATCTGAGTGCATCCAATGCTTAGACAATACAAATAGTATACATTTCAATTTTACACCAAAGCACTTACTGCAAACCTAATGGAAACACTTTAGGTTAACTTTCCACATGATTATGAGTAGTTTGAAAGTTGTTTCATGGCTGTAGACATCAACACAAAAAAGTTGTTATCTCAGTGCATGCAATGCTTAGACAATACAAATAGTATACATTTCAATTTTACTCCAAACCACTTACTGCAAACCTAATGGAAACACCTTAGGTTAACTTCCCACATGATTATGAGTAGTTTGAAAGTTGTTTCATGGCTGTACACATCAACACAAAAAAGTTGTTATCTGAGTGCATGCAATGCTTAGACAATACAAATAGTATACATTTCAATTTTACACCAAAGCACCTACTGCAAACCTAATGGAAACACCTTAGGTTAACTTTCCACATGATTGTGAGTAGTTTGAAAGTTGTTTCATGGCTGTAGACATCAACACAAAAAAGTTGTTATCTGAGTGCATCCAATGCTTAGACAATACAAATAGTATACATTTCAATTTTACACCAAAGCACTTACTGCAAACCTAATGGAAACACTTTAGGTTAACTTTCCACATGATTATGAGTAGTTTGAAAGTTGTTTCATGGCTGTACACATCAAAACAAAAAAGTTGTTATCTGAGTGCATGCAATGCTTAGACAATACAAATAGTATACATTTCAATTTTACACCAAAGCACCTACTGCAAACCTAATGGAAACACCTTAGGTTAACTTTCCACATGATTGTGAGTAGTTTGAAAGTTGTTTCATGGCTGTAGACATCAACACAAAAAACTTGTTATCTCAGTGCATGCAATGCTTAGACAATACAAATAGTATACATTTCAATTTTACTCCAAACCACTTACTGCAAACCTAATGGAAACACCTTAGGTTAACTTCCCACATGATTATGAGTAGTTTGAAAGTTGTTTCATGGCTGTACACATCAACACAAAAAAGTTGTTATCTGAGTGCATGCAATGCTTAGACAATACAAATAGTATACATTTCAATTTTACACCAAAGCACCTACTGCAAACCTAATGGAAACACCTTAGGTTAACTTTCCACATGATTGTGAGTAGTTTGAAAGTTGTTTCATGGCTGCAGACATCAACACAAAAAAGTTGTTATCTGAGTGCATCCAATGCTTAGACAATACAAATAGTATACATTTCAATTTTACACCAAAGCACTTACTGCAAACCTAATGGAAACACTTTAGGTTAACTTTCCACATGATTATGAGTAGTTTGAAAGTTGTTTCATGGCTGTACACATCAAAACAAAAAAGTTGTTATCTGAGTGCATGCAATGCTTAGACAATACAAATAGTATACATTTCAATTTTACACCAAAGCACTTACTGCAAACCTAATGGAAACACCTTAGGTTAACTTCCCACATGATTATGAGTAGTTTGAAAGTTGTTTCATGGCTGTACACATCAAAACAAAAAAGTTGTTATCTGAGTGCATGCAATGCTTAGACAATACAAATAGTATACATTTCAATTTTACTCCAAACCACTTACTGCAAACCTAATGGAAACACTTTAGGTTAACTTTCCACATGATTATGAGTAGTTTGAAAGTTGTTTCATGGCTGTAGACATCAACACAAAAAAGTTGTTATCTCAGTGCATGCAATGCTTAGACAATACAAATAGTATACATTTCAATTTTACTCCAAACCACTTACTGCAAACCTAATGGAAACACCTTAGGTTAACTTCCCACATGATTATGAGTAGTTTGAAAGTTGTTTCATGGCTGTACACATCAACACAAAAAAGTTGTTATCTGAGTGCATGCAATGCTTAGACAATACAAATAGTATACATTTCAATTTTACACCAAAGCACTTACTGCAAACCTAATGGAAACACTTTAGGTTAACTTTCCACATGATTATGAGTAGTTCGAAAGTTGTTTCATGGCTGTACACATCAACACAAAAAAGTTGTTATCTGAGTGCATGCAATGCTTAGACAATACAAATAGTATACATTTCAATTTTACACCAAAGCACCTACTGCAAACCTAATGGAAACACCTTAGGTTAACTTTCCACATGATTGTGAGTAGTTTGAAAGTTGTTTCATGGCTGTACACATCAACACAAAAAAGTTGTTATCTGAGTGCATCCAATGCTTAGACAATACAAATAGTATACATTTCAATTTTACACCAAAGCACTTACTGCAAACCTAATGGAAACACTTTAGGTTAACTTTCCACATGATTATGAGTAGTTTGAAAGTTGTTTCATGGCTGTACACATCAAAACAAAAAAGTTGTTATCTGAGTGCATGCAATGCTTAGACAATACAAATAGTATACATTTCAATTTTACACCAAAGCACCTACTGCAAACCTAATGGAAACACCTTAGGTTAACTTTCCACATGATTGTGAGTAGTTTGAAAGTTGTTTCATGGCTGTAGACATCAACACAAAAAAGTTGTTATCTGAGTGCATCCAATGCTTAGACAATACAAATAGTATACATTTCAATTTTACACCAAAGCACTTACTGCAAACCTAATGGAAACACCTTAGGTTAACTTCCCACATGATTATGAGTAGTTTGAAAGTTGTTTCATGGCTGTACACATCAAAACAAAAAAGTTGTTATCTGAGTGCATGCAATGCTTAGACAATACAAATAGTATACATTTCAATTTTACACCAAAGCACCTACTGCAAACCTAATGGAAACACCTTAGGTTAACTTTCCACATGATTGTGAGTAGTTTGAAAGTTGTTTCATGGCTGTAGACATCAACACAAAAAAGTTGTTATCTGAGTGCATGCAATGCTTAGACAATACAAATAGTATACATTTCAATTTTACACCAAAGCACCTACTGCAAACCTAATGGAAACACCTTAGGTTAACTTTCCACATGATTGTGAGTAGTTTGAAAGTTGTTTCATGGCTGTAGACATCAACACAAAAAAGTTGTTATCTGAGTGCATGCAATGCTTAGACAATACAAATAGTATACATTTCAATTTTACTCCAAAACACCTACTGCAAACCTAATGGAAACACCTTAGGTTAACTTTCCACATGATTGTGAGTAGTTTGAAAGTTGTTTCATGGCTGTAGACATCAACACAAAAAGGTTGTTATCTCAGTGCATGCAATGCTTAGACAATACAAATAGTATACATTTCAATTTTACACCAAAGCACTTACTGCAAACCTAATGGAAACACTTTAGGTTAACTTCCCACATGATTCTGAGATGTCTGAAAGTTGTTTCATACCTGTGCACATAAAGACAAAAAAGTTGATTTCACAGTGAATAGAATGCTTTGACATAAAAGTAGTATACATTTCAATTGTACTCAAAAGTCTTGACTGCAAACCTAATGCAAACACATTTGGTTAACTTACCAGATGAGTATGACTAGGTTTATAGTTGTTTCATGCCTCAGTTCATCAAGACAAAAAAGTTACTTTCTCAGTACTACTATGCTCTGACATTAAGGTAGTACACATCTGAATTTTACACCAAAGCACCTACTGCAAACCTAATGGAAACACCTTAGGTTAACTTTCCACATGATTGTGAGTAGTTTGAAAGTTGTTTCATGGCTGTAGACATCAACACAAAAAAGTTTTTATCTCAGTGCATGCAATGCTTAGGCAATACAAATAGTATACATTTCAATTTTACTCCAAAGCACTTACTGCAAACCTAATGGAAACACCTTAGGTTAACTTCCCACATGATTATGAGTAGTTTGAAAGTTGTGTCATGGCTGTACACATCAACACAAAAAAGTTGTTATCTCAGTGCATGCAATGCTTAGACAATACAAATAGTATACATTTCAATTTTACACCAAAGCACTTACTGCAAACCTAATGGAAACACCTTAGGTTAACTTCCCACATGATTATGAGTAGTTTGAAAGTTGTTTCATGGCTGTACACATCAACACAAAAAAGTTGTTATCTCAGTGCATGCAATGCTTAGACAATACAAATAGTATACATTTCAATTTTACACCAAAGCACTTACTGCAAACCTAATGGAAACACTTTAGGTTAACTTTCCACATGATTATGAGTAGTTTGAAAGTTGTTTCATGGCTGTACACATCAACACAAAAAAGTTGCTATCTAAGTGCATGCAATGCTTAGACAATACAAATAGTATACATTTCAATTTTACACCAAAGCACTTACTGCAAACCTAATGGAAACAACTTAGATTAACTTCCCACATGATTCTGAGATGTCTGAAAGTTGTTTCATTACTGTGCACATAAAGACAAAAAAGTTGATTTCACAGTGAATAGAATGCTTTGACATAAAAGCAGTATACATTTCAATTTTACACCAAAGTACTTACTGCAAACCTAATGGAAACACCTTAGGTTAACTTCCCACATGATTATGAGTAGTTTGAAAGTTGTTTCATGGCTGTACACATCAACACAAGAAAGTTGTTATCTGAGAGCATGCAATGCTTAGACAATACAAATAGTATACATTTCAATTTTACACCAAAGCACTTACTGCAAACCTAATGGAAACACTTTAGGTTAACTTTCCACATGATTATGAGTAGTTTGAAAGTTGTTTCATGGCTGTACACATCAACACAAAAAAGTTGTTATCTGAGTGCATGCAATGCTTAGACAATACAAATAGTATACATTTCAATTTTACACCAAAGCACCTACTGCAAACCTAATGGAAACACCTTAAGTTAACTTTCCACATGATTGTGAGTAGTTTGAAAGTTGTTTCATGGCTGTAGACATCAACACAAAAAAGTTGTTATCTGAGTGCATCCAATGCTTAGACAATACAAATAGTATACATTTCAATTTTACACCAAAGCACTTACTGCAAACCTAATGGAAACACTTTAGGTTAACTTTCCACATGATTATGAGTAGTTTGAAAGTTGTTTCATGGCTGTAGACATCAACACAAAAAAGTTGTTATCTCAGTGCATGCAATGCTTAGACAATACAAATAGTATACATTTCAATTTTACTCCAAACCACTTACTGCAAACCTAATGGAAACACCTTAGGTTAACTTCCCACATGATTATGAGTAGTTTGAAAGTTGTTTCATGGCTGTACACATCAACACAAAAAAGTTGTTATCTGAGTGCATGCAATGCTTAGACAATACAAATAGTATACATTTCAATTTTACACCAAAGCACTTACTGCAAACCTAATGGAAACACTTTAGGTTAACTTTCCACATGATTATGAGTAGTTTGAAAGTTGTTTCATGGCTGTACACATCAACACAAAAAAGTTGTTATCTGAGTGCATGCAATGCTTAGACAATACAAATAGTATACATTTCAATTTTACACCAAAGCACCTACTGCAAACCTAATGGAAACACCTTAGGTTAACTTTCCACATGATTGTGAGTAGTTTGAAAGTTGTTTCATGGCTGTAGACATCAACACAAAAAAGTTGTTATCTGAGTGCATCCAATGCTTAGACAATACAAATAGTATACATTTCAATTTTACACCAAAGCACTTACTGCAAACCTAATGGAAACACTTTAGGTTAACTTTCCACATGATTATGAGTAGTTTGAAAGTTGTTTCATGGCTGTACACATCAAAACAAAAAAGTTGTTATCTGAGTGCATGCAATGCTTAGACAATACAAATAGTATACATTTCAATTTTACACCAAAGCACCTACTGCAAACCTAATGGAAACACCTTAGGTTAACTTTCCACATGATTGTGAGTAGTTTGAAAGTTGTTTCATGGCTGTAGACATCAACACAAAAAAGTTGTTATCTCAGTGCATGCAATGCTTGGACAATACAAATAGTATACATTTCAATTTTACTCCAAACCACTTACTGCAAACCTAATGGAAACACCTTAGGTTAACTTCCCACATGATTATGAGTAGTTTGAAAGTTGTTTCATGGCTGTACACATCAACACAAAAAAGTTGTTATCTGAGTGCATGCAATGCTTAGACAATACAAATAGTATACATTTCAATTTTACACCAAAGCACTTACTGCAAACCTAATGGAAACACTTTAGGTTAACTTTCCACATGATTATGAGTAGTTTGAAAGTTGTTTCATGGCTGTACACATCAAAACAAAAAAGTTGTTATCTGAGTGCATGCAATGCTTAGACAATACAAATAGTATACATTTCAATTTTACACCAAAGCACCTACTGCAAACCTAATGGAAACACCTTAGGTTAACTTTCCACATGATTGTGAGTAGTTTGAAAGTTGTTTCATGGCTGTAGACATCAACACAAAAAAGTTGTTATCTGAGTGCATCCAATGCTTAGACAATACAAATAGTATACATTTCAATTTTACACCAAAGCACTTACTGCAAACCTAATGGAAACACCTTAGGTTAACTTCCCACATGATTATGAGTAGTTTGAAAGTTGTTTCATGGCTGTACACATCAAAACAAAAAAGTTGTTATCTGAGTGCATGCAATGCTTAGACAATACAAATAGTATACATTTCAATTTTACACCAAAGCACCTACTGCAAACCTAATGGAAACACCTTAGGTTAACTTTCCACATGATTGTGAGTAGTTTGAAAGTTGTTTCATGGCTGTAGACATCAACACAAAAAAGTTGTTATCTGAGTGCATGCAATGCTTAGACAATACAAATAGTATACATTTCAATTTTACACCAAAGCACCTACTGCAAACCTAATGGAAACACCTTAGGTTAACTTTCCACATGATTGTGAGTAGTTTGAAAGTTGTTTCATGGCTGTAGACATCAACACAAAAAAGTTGTTATCTGAGTGCATGCAATGCTTAGACAATACAAATAGTATACATTTCAATTTTACTCCAAAACACCTACTGCAAACCTAATGGAAACACCTTAGGTTAACTTTCCACATGATTGTGAGTAGTTTGAAAGTTGTTTCATGGCTGTAGACATCAACACAAAAAGGTTGTTATCTCAGTGCATGCAATGCTTAGACAATACAAATAGTATACATTTCAATTTTACACCAAAGCACTTACTGCAAACCTAATGGAAACACTTTAGGTTAACTTCCCACATGATTCTGAGATGTCTGAAAGTTGTTTCATACCTGTGCACATAAAGACAAAAAAGTTGATTTCACAGTGAATAGAATGCTTTGACATAAAAGTAGTATACATTTCAATTGTACTCAAAAGTCTTGACTGCAAACCTAATGCAAACACATTTGGTTAACTTACCAGATGAGTATGACTAGGTTTATAGTTGTTTCATGCCTCAGTTCATCAAGACAAAAAAGTTACTTTCTCAGTACTACTATGCTCTGACATTAAGGTAGTACACATCTGAATTTTACACCAAAGCACCTACTGCAAACCTAATGGAAACACCTTAGGTTAACTTTCCACATGATTGTGAGTAGTTTGAAAGTTGTTTCATGGCTGTAGACATCAACACAAAAAAGTTTTTATCTCAGTGCATGCAATGCTTAGGCAATACAAATAGTATACATTTCAATTTTACTCCAAAGCACTTACTGCAAACCTAATGGAAACACCTTAGGTTAACTTCCCACATGATTATGAGTAGTTTGAAAGTTGTGTCATGGCTGTACACATCAACACAAAAAAGTTGTTATCTCAGTGCATGCAATGCTTAGACAATACAAATAGTATACATTTCAATTTTACACCAAAGCACTTACTGCAAACCTAATGGAAACACCTTAGGTTAACTTCCCACATGATTATGAGTAGTTTGAAAGTTGTTTCATGGCTGTACACATCAACACAAAAAAGTTGTTATCTCAGTGCATGCAATGCTTAGACAATACAAATAGTATACATTTCAATTTTACACCAAAGCACTTACTGCAAACCTAATGGAAACACTTTAGGTTAACTTTCCACATGATTATGAGTAGTTTGAAAGTTGTTTCATGGCTGTACACATCAACACAAAAAAGTTGCTATCTAAGTGCATGCAATGCTTAGACAATACAAATAGTATACATTTCAATTTTACACCAAAGCACTTACTGCAAACCTAATGGAAACAACTTAGATTAACTTCCCACATGATTCTGAGATGTCTGAAAGTTGTTTCATTACTGTGCACATAAAGACAAAAAAGTTGATTTCACAGTGAATAGAATGCTTTGACATAAAAGCAGTATACATTTCAATTTTACACCAAAGCACTTACTGCAAACCTAATGGAAACACTTTAGGTTAACTTTCCACATGATTATGAGTAGTTTGAAAGTTGTTTCATGGCTGTAGACATCAACACAAAAAAGTTGTTATCTCAGTGCATGCAATGCTTAGACAATACAAATAGTATACATTTCAATTTTACTCCAAACCACTTACTGCAAACCTAATGGAAACACCTTAGGTTAACTTCCCACATGATTATGAGTAGTTTGAAAGTTGTTTCATGGCTGTACACATCAACACAAAAAAGTTGTTATCTGAGTGCATGCAATGCTTAGACAATACAAATAGTATACATTTCAATTTTACACCAAAGCACCTACTGCAAACCTAATGGAAACACCTTAGGTTAACTTTCCACATGATTGTGAGTAGTTTGAAAGTTGTTTCATGGCTGTAGACATCAACACAAAAAAGTTGTTATCTGAGTGCATCCAATGCTTAGACAATACAAATAGTATACATTTCAATTTTACACCAAAGCACTTACTGCAAACCTAATGGAAACACTTTAGGTTAACTTTCCACATGATTATGAGTAGTTTGAAAGTTGTTTCATGGCTGTACACATCAAAACAAAAAAGTTGTTATCTGAGTGCATGCAATGCTTAGACAATACAAATAGTATACATTTCAATTTTACACCAAAGCACCTACTGCAAACCTAATGGAAACACCTTAGGTTAACTTTCCACATGATTGTGAGTAGTTTGAAAGTTGTTTCATGGCTGTAGACATCAACACAAAAAACTTGTTATCTCAGTGCATGCAATGCTTAGACAATACAAATAGTATACATTTCAATTTTACTCCAAACCACTTACTGCAAACCTAATGGAAACACCTTAGGTTAACTTCCCACATGATTATGAGTAGTTTGAAAGTTGTTTCATGGCTGTACACATCAACACAAAAAAGTTGTTATCTGAGTGCATGCAATGCTTAGACAATACAAATAGTATACATTTCAATTTTACACCAAAGCACCTACTGCAAACCTAATGGAAACACCTTAGGTTAACTTTCCACATGATTGTGAGTAGTTTGAAAGTTGTTTCATGGCTGCAGACATCAACACAAAAAAGTTGTTATCTGAGTGCATCCAATGCTTAGACAATACAAATAGTATACATTTCAATTTTACACCAAAGCACTTACTGCAAACCTAATGGAAACACTTTAGGTTAACTTTCCACATGATTATGAGTAGTTTGAAAGTTGTTTCATGGCTGTACACATCAAAACAAAAAAGTTGTTATCTGAGTGCATGCAATGCTTAGACAATACAAATAGTATACATTTCAATTTTACACCAAAGCACTTACTGCAAACCTAATGGAAACACCTTAGGTTAACTTCCCACATGATTATGAGTAGTTTGAAAGTTGTTTCATGGCTGTACACATCAAAACAAAAAAGTTGTTATCTGAGTGCATGCAATGCTTAGACAATACAAATAGTATACATTTCAATTTTACTCCAAACCACTTACTGCAAACCTAATGGAAACACTTTAGGTTAACTTTCCACATGATTATGAGTAGTTTGAAAGTTGTTTCATGGCTGTAGACATCAACACAAAAAAGTTGTTATCTCAGTGCATGCAATGCTTAGACAATACAAATAGTATACATTTCAATTTTACTCCAAACCACTTACTGCAAACCTAATGGAAACACCTTAGGTTAACTTCCCACATGATTATGAGTAGTTTGAAAGTTGTTTCATGGCTGTACACATCAACACAAAAAAGTTGTTATCTGAGTGCATGCAATGCTTAGACAATACAAATAGTATACATTTCAATTTTACACCAAAGCACTTACTGCAAACCTAATGGAAACACTTTAGGTTAACTTTCCACATGATTATGAGTAGTTCGAAAGTTGTTTCATGGCTGTACACATCAACACAAAAAAGTTGTTATCTGAGTGCATGCAATGCTTAGACAATACAAATAGTATACATTTCAATTTTACACCAAAGCACCTACTGCAAACCTAATGGAAACACCTTAGGTTAACTTTCCACATGATTGTGAGTAGTTTGAAAGTTGTTTCATGGCTGTAGACATCAACACAAAAAAGTTGTTATCTGAGTGCATCCAATGCTTAGACAATACAAATAGTATACATTTCAATTTTACACCAAAGCACTTACTGCAAACCTAATGGAAACACTTTAGGTTAACTTTCCACATGATTATGAGTAGTTTGAAAGTTGTTTCATGGCTGTACACATCAAAACAAAAAAGTTGTTATCTGAGTGCATGCAATGCTTAGACAATACAAATAGTATACATTTCAATTTTACACCAAAGCACCTACTGCAAACCTAATGGAAACACCTTAGGTTAACTTTCCACATGATTGTGAGTAGTTTGAAAGTTGTTTCATGGCTGTAGACATCAACACAAAAAAGTTGTTATCTGAGTGCATCCAATGCTTAGACAATACAAATAGTATACATTTCAATTTTACACCAAAGCACTTACTGCAAACCTAATGGAAACACCTTAGGTTAACTTCCCACATGATTATGAGTAGTTTGAAAGTTGTTTCATGGCTGTACACATCAAAACAAAAAAGTTGTTATCTGAGTGCATGCAATGCTTAGACAATACAAATAGTATACATTTCAATTTTACACCAAAGCACCTACTGCAAACCTAATGGAAACACCTTAGGTTAACTTTCCACATGATTGTGAGTAGTTTGAAAGTTGTTTCATGGCTGTAGACATCAACACAAAAAAGTTGTTATCTCAGTGCATGCAATGCTTGGACAATACAAATAGTATACATTTCAATTTTACTCCAAACCACTTACTGCAAACCTAATGGAAACACCTTAGGTTAACTTCCCACATGATTATGAGTAGTTTGAAAGTTGTTTCATGGCTGTACACATCAACACAAAAAAGTTGTTATCTGAGTGCATGCAATGCTTAGACAATACAAATAGTATACATTTCAATTTTACACCAAAGCACCTACTGCAAACCTAATGGAAACACCTTAGGTTAACTTTCCACATGATTGTGAGTAGTTTGAAAGTTGTTTCATGGCTGTACACATCAACACAAAAAAGTTGTTATCTGAGTGCATCCAATGCTTAGACAATACAAATAGTATACATTTCAATTTTACACCAAAGCACTTACTGCAAACCTAATGGAAACACTTTAGGTTAACTTTCCACATGATTATGAGTAGTTTGAAAGTTGTTTCATGGCTGTACACATCAACACAAAAAAGTTGCTATCTAAGTGCATGCAATGCTTAGACAATACAAATAGTATACATTTCAATTTTACACCAAAGCACTTACTGCAAACCTAATGGAAACAACTTAGATTAACTTCCCACATGATTCTGAGATGTCTGAAAGTTGTTTCATTACTGTGCACATAAAGACAAAAAAGTTGATTTCACAGTGAATAGAATGCTTTGACATAAAAGCAGTATACATTTCAATTTTACACCAAAGTACTTACTGCAAACCTAATGGAAACACCTTAGGTTAACTTCCCACATGATTATGAGTAGTTTGAAAGTTGTTTCATGGCTGTACACATCAACACAAGAAAGTTGTTATCTGAGAGCATGCAATGCTTAGACAATACAAATAGTATACATTTCAATTTTACACCAAACCACTTACTGCAAACCTAATGGAAACACTTTAGGTTAACTTTCCACATGATTATGAGTAGTTTGAAAGTTGTTTCATGGCTGTACACATCAACAAAAAAAAGTTGTTATCTGAGTGCATGCAATGCTTAGACAATACAAATAGTATACATTTCAATTTTACACCAAAGCACCTACTGCAAACCTAATGGAAACACCTTAAGTTAACTTTCCACATGATTGTGAGTAGTTTGAAAGTTGTATCATGGCTGTAGACATCAACACAAAAAAGTTGTTATCTGAGTGCATCCAATGCTTAGACAATACAAATAGAATACATTTCAATTTTACACCAAAGCACCTACTGCAAACCTAATGGAAACACCTTAGGTTAACTTTCCACATGATTATGAGTAGTTTGAAAGTTGTTTCATGGCTGTAGACATCAACACAAAAAAGTTGTTATCTCAGTGCATGCAATGCTTAGACAATACAAATAGTATACATTTCAATTTTACTCCAAACCACTTACTGCAAACCTAATGGAAACACCTTAGGTTAACTTCCCACATGATTATGAGTAGTTTGAAAGTTGTTTCATGGCTGTACACATCAACACAAAAAAGTTGTTATCTGAGTGCATGCAATGCTTAGACAATACAAATAGTATACATTTCAATTTTACACCAAAGCACTTACTGCAAACCTAATGGAAACACTTTAGGTTAACTTTCCACATGATTATGAGTAGTTCGAAAGTTGTTTCATGGCTGTACACATCAACACAAAAAAGTTGTTATCTGAGTGCATGCAATGCTTAGACAATACAAATAGTATACATTTCAATTTTACACCAAAGCACCTACTGCAAACCTAATGGAAACACCTTAGGTTAACTTTCCACATGATTGTGAGTAGTTTGAAAGTTGTTTCATGGCTGTAGACATCAACACAAAAAAGTTGTTATCTGAGTGCATCCAATGCTTAGACAATACAAATAGTATACATTTCAATTTTACACCAAAGCACTTACTGCAAACCTAATGGAAACACTTTAGGTTAACTTTCCACATGATTATGAGTAGTTTGAAAGTTGTTTCATGGCTGTACACATCAAAACAAAAAAGTTGTTATCTGAGTGCATGCAATGCTTAGACAATACAAATAGTATACATTTCAATTTTACACCAAAGCACCTACTGCAAACCTAATGGAAACACCTTAGGTTAACTTTCCACATGATTGTGAGTAGTTTGAAAGTTGTTTCATGGCTGTAGACATCAACACAAAAAAGTTTTTATCTCAGTGCATGCAATGCTTAGGCAATACAAATAGTATACATTTCAATTTTACTCCAAAGCACTTACTGCAAACCTAATGGAAACACCTTAGGTTAACTTCCCACATGATTATGAGTAGTTTGAAAGTTGTGTCATGGCTGTACACATCAACACAAAAAAGTTGTTATCTCAGTGCATGCAATGCTTAGACAATACAAATAGTATACATTTCAATTTTACACCAAAGCACTTACTGCAAACCTAATGGAAACACCTTAGGTTAACTTCCCACATGATTATGAGTAGTTTGAAAGTTGTTTCATGGCTGTACACATCAACACAAAAAAGTTGTTATCTCAGTGCATGCAATGCTTAGACAATACAAATAGTATACATTTCAATTTTACACCAAAGCACTTACTGCAAACCTAATGGAAACACTTTAGGTTAACTTTCCATATGATTATGAGTAGTTTGAAAGTTGTTTCATGGCTGTACACATCAACACAAAAAAGTTGCTATCTAAGTGCATGCAATACTTAGACAATACAAATAGTATACATTTCAATTTTACACCAAAGCACTTACTGCAAACCTAATGGAAACAACTTAGATTAACTTCCCACATGATTCTGAGATGTCTGAAAGTTGTTTCATTACTGTGCACATAAAGACAAAAAAGTTGATTTCACAGTGAATAGAATGCTTTGACATAAAAGCAGTATACATTTCAATTTTACACCAAAGTACTTACTGCAAACCTAATGGAAACACCTTAGGTTAACTTCCCACATGATTATGAGTAGTTTGAAAGTTGTTTCATGGCTGTACACATCAACACAAGAAAGTTGTTATCTGAGAGCATGCAATGCTTAGACAATACAAATAGTATACATTTCAATTTTACACCAAAGCACTTACTGCAAACCTAATGGAAACACTTTAGGTTAACTTTCCACATGATTATGAGTAGTTTGAAAGTTGTTTCATGGCTGTACACATCAACACAAAAAAGTTGTTATCTGAGTGCATGCAATGCTTAGACAATACAAATAGTATACATTTCAATTTTACACCAAAGCACCTACTGCAAACCTAATGGAAACACCTTAGGTTAACTTCCCACATGATTATGAGTAGTTTGAAAGTTGTTTCATGGCTGTACACATCAACACAAAAAAGTTGTTATCTCAGTGCATGCAATGCTTAGACAATACAAATAGTATACATTTCAATTTTACACCAAAGCACTTACTGCAAACCTAATGGAAACACTTTAGGTTAACTTTCCACATGATTATGAGTAGTTTGAAAGTTGTTTCATGGCTGTACACATCAACACAAAAAAGTTGCTATCTAAGTGCATGCAATGCTTAGACAATACAAATAGTATACATTTCAATTTTACACCAAAGCACTTACTGCAAACCTAATGGAAACAACTTAGATTAACTTCCCACATGATTCTGAGATGTCTGAAAGTTGTTTCATTACTGTGCACATAAAGACAAAAAAGTTGATTTCACAGTGAATAGAATGCTTTGACATAAAAGCAGTATACATTTCAATTTTACACCAAAGTACTTACTGCAAACCTAATGGAAACACCTTAGGTTAACTTCCCACATGATTATGAGTAGTTTGAAAGTTGTTTCATGGCTGTACACATCAACACAAGAAAGTTGTTATCTGAGAGCATGCAATGCTTAGACAATACAAATAGTATACATTTCAATTTTACACCAAAGCACTTACTGCAAACCTAATGGAAACACTTTAGGTTAACTTTCCACATGATTATGAGTAGTTTGAAAGTTGTTTCATGGCTGTACACATCAACACAAAAAAGTTGTTATCTGAGTGCATGCAATGCTTAGACAATACAAATAGTATACATTTCAATTTTACACCAAAGCACCTACTGCAAACCTAATGGAAACACCTTAAGTTAACTTTCCACATGATTGTGAGTAGTTTGAAAGTTGTTTCATGGCTGTAGACATCAACACAAAAAAGTTGTTATCTGAGTGCATCCAATGCTTAGACAATACAAATAGTATACATTTCAATTTTACACCAAAGCACTTACTGCAAACCTAATGGAAACACTTTAGGTTAACTTTCCACATGATTATGAGTAGTTTGAAAGTTGTTTCATGGCTGTAGACATCAACACAAAAAAGTTGTTATCTCAGTGCATGCAATGCTTAGACAATACAAATAGTATACATTTCAATTTTACTCCAAACCACTTACTGCAAACCTAATGGAAACACTTTAGGTTAACTTTCCACATGATTATGAGTAGTTTGAAAGTTGTTTCATGGCTGTACACATCAACACAAAAAAGTTGTTATCTGAGTGCATGCAATGCTTAGACAATACAAATAGTATACATTTCAATTTTACACCAAAGCACCTACTGCAAACCTAATGGAAACACCTTAGGTTAACTTTCCACATGATTGTGAGTAGTTTGAAAGTTGTTCCATGGCTGTAGACATCAACACAAAAAAGTTGTTATCTGAGTGCATCCAATGCTTAGACAATACAAATAGTATACATTTCAATTTTACACCAAAGCACTTACTGCAAACCTAATGGAAACACTTTAGGTTAACTTTCCACATGATTATGAGTAGTTTGAAAGTTGTTTCATGGCTGTACACATCAAAACAAAAAAGTTGTTATCTGAGTGCATGCAATGCTTAGACAATACAAATAGTATACATTTCAATTTTACACCAAAGCACCTACTGCAAACCTAATGGAAACACCTTAGGTTAACTTTCCACATGATTGTGAGTAGTTTGAAAGTTGTTTCATGGCTGTAGACATCAACACAAAAAAGTTGTTATCTCAGTGCATGCAATGCTTGGACAATACAAATAGTATACATTTCAATTTTACTCCAAACCACTTACTGCAAACCTAATGGAAACACCTTAGGTTAACTTCCCACATGATTATGAGTAGTTTGAAAGTTGTTTCATGGCTGTACACATCAACACAAAAAAGTTGTTATCTGAGTGCATGCAATGCTTAGACAATACAAATAGTATACATTTCAATTTTACACCAAAGCACCTACTGCAAACCTAATGGAAACACCTTAGGTTAACTTTCCACATGATTGTGAGTAGTTTGAAAGTTGTTTCATGGCTGTACACATCAACACAAAAAAGTTGTTATCTGAGTGCATCCAATGCTTAGACAATACAAATAGTATACATTTCAATTTTACACCAAAGCACTTACTGCAAACCTAATGGAAACACTTTAGGTTAACTTTCCACATGATTATGAGTAGTTTGAAAGTTGTTTCATGGCTGTACACATCAACACAAAAAAGTTGCTATCTAAGTGCATGCAATGCTTAGACAATACAAATAGTATACATTTCAATTTTACACCAAAGCACTTACTGCAAACCTAATGGAAACAACTTAGATTAACTTCCCACATGATTCTGAGATGTCTGAAAGTTGTTTCATTACTGTGCACATAAAGACAAAAAAGTTGATTTCACAGTGAATAGAATGCTTTGACATAAAAGCAGTATACATTTCAATTTTACACCAAAGTACTTACTGCAAACCTAATGGAAACACCTTAGGTTAACTTCCCACATGATTATGAGTAGTTTGAAAGTTGTTTCATGGCTGTACACATCAACACAAGAAAGTTGTTATCTGAGAGCATGCAATGCTTAGACAATACAAATAGTATACATTTCAATTTTACACCAAAGCACTTACTGCAAACCTAATGGAAACACTTTAGGTTAACTTTCCACATGATTATGAGTAGTTTGAAAGTTGTTTCATGGCTGTACACATCAACAAAAAAAAGTTGATATCTGAGTGCATCCAATGCTTAGACAATACAAATAGAATACATTTCAATTTTACACCAAAGCACCTACTGCAAACCTAATGGAAACACCTTAGGTTAACTTTCCACATGATTATGAGTAGTTTGAAAGTTGTTTCATGGCTGTAGACATCAACACAAAAAAGTTGTTATCTCAGTGCATGCAATGCTTAGACAATACAAATAGTATACATTTCAATTTTACTCCAAACCACTTACTGCAAACCTAATGGAAACACCTTAGGTTAACTTCCCACATGATTATGAGTAGTTTGAAAGTTGTTTCATGGCTGTACACATCAACACAAAAAAGTTGTTATCTGAGTGCATGCAATGCTTAGACAATACAAATAGTATACATTTCAATTTTACACCAAAGCACCTACTGCAAACCTAATGGAAACACCTTAGGTTAACTTTCCACATGATTGTGAGTAGTTTGAAAGTTGTTTCATGGCTGTAGACATCAACACAAAAAAGTTGTTATCTGAGTGCATCCAATGCTTAGACAATACAAATAGTATACATTTCAATTTTACACCAAAGCACTTACTGCAAACCTAATGGAAACACTTTAGGTTAACTTTCCACATGATTATGAGTAGTTTGAAAGTTGTTTCATGGCTGTACACATCAAAACAAAAAAGTTGTTATCTGAGTGCATGCAATGCTTAGACAATACAAATAGTATACATTTCAATTTTACACCAAAGCACCTACTGCAAACCTAATGGAAACACCTTAGGTTAACTTTCCACATGATTGTGAGTAGTTTGAAAGTTGTTTCATGGCTGTAGACATCAACACAAAAAAGTTTTTATCTCAGTGCATGCAATGCTTAGGCAATACAAATAGTATACATTTCAATTTTACTCCAAAGCACTTACTGCAAACCTAATGGAAACACCTTAGGTTAACTTCCCACATGATTATGAGTAGTTTGAAAGTTGTGTCATGGCTGTACACATCAACACAAAAAAGTTGTTATCTCAGTGCATGCAATGCTTAGACAATACAAATAGTATACATTTCAATTTTACACCAAAGCACTTACTGCAAACCTAATGGAAACACCTTAGGTTAACTTCCCACATGATTATGAGTAGTTTGAAAGTTGTTTCATGGCTGTACACATCAACACAAAAAAGTTGTTATCTCAGTGCATGCAATGCTTAGACAATACAAATAGTATACATTTCAATTTTACACCAAAGCACTTACTGCAAACCTAATGGAAACACTTTAGGTTAACTTTCCATATGATTATGAGTAGTTTGAAAGTTGTTTCATGGCTGTACACATCAACACAAAAAAGTTGCTATCTAAGTGCATGCAATACTTAGACAATACAAATAGTATACATTTCAATTTTACACCAAAGCACTTACTGCAAACCTAATGGAAACAACTTAGATTAACTTCCCACATGATTCTGAGATGTCTGAAAGTTGTTTCATTACTGTGCACATAAAGACAAAAAAGTTGATTTCACAGTGAATAGAATGCTTTGACATAAAAGCAGTATACATTTCAATTTTACACCAAAGTACTTACTGCAAACCTAATGGAAACACCTTAGGTTAACTTCCCACATGATTATGAGTAGTTTGAAAGTTGTTTCATGGCTGTACACATCAACACAAGAAAGTTGTTATCTGAGAGCATGCAATGCTTAGACAATACAAATAGTATACATTTCAATTTTACACCAAAGCACTTACTGCAAACCTAATGGAAACACTTTAGGTTAACTTTCCACATGATTATGAGTAGTTTGAAAGTTGTTTCATGGCTGTACACATCAACACAAAAAAGTTGTTATCTGAGTGCATGCAATGCTTAGACAATACAAATAGTATACATTTCAATTTTACACCAAAGCACCTACTGCAAACCTAATGGAAACACCTTAAGTTAACTTTCCACATGATTGTGAGTAGTTTGAAAGTTGTTTCATGGCTGTAGACATCAACACAAAAAAGTTGTTATCTGAGTGCATCCAATGCTTAGACAATACAAATAGTATACATTTCAATTTTACACCAAAGCACTTACTGCAAACCTAATGGAAACACTTTAGGTTAACTTTCCACATGATTATGAGTAGTTTGAAAGTTGTTTCATGGCTGTAGACATCAACACAAAAAAGTTGTTATCTCAGTGCATGCAATGCTTAGACAATACAAATAGTATACATTTCAATTTTACTCCAAACCACTTACTGCAAACCTAATGGAAACACTTTAGGTTAACTTTCCACATGATTATGAGTAGTTTGAAAGTTGTTTCATGGCTGTACACATCAACACAAAAAAGTTGTTATCTGAGTGCATGCAATGCTTAGACAATACAAATAGTATACATTTCAATTTTACACCAAAGCACCTACTGCAAACCTAATGGAAACACCTTAGGTTAACTTTCCACATGATTGTGAGTAGTTTGAAAGTTGTTCCATGGCTGTAGACATCAACACAAAAAAGTTGTTATCTGAGTGCATCCAATGCTTAGACAATACAAATAGTATACATTTCAATTTTACACCAAAGCACTTACTGCAAACCTAATGGAAACACTTTAGGTTAACTTTCCACATGATTATGAGTAGTTTGAAAGTTGTTTCATGGCTGTACACATCAAAACAAAAAAGTTGTTATCTGAGTGCATGCAATGCTTAGACAATACAAATAGTATACATTTCAATTTTACACCAAAGCACCTACTGCAAACCTAATGGAAACACCTTAGGTTAACTTTCCACATGATTGTGAGTAGTTTGAAAGTTGTTTCATGGCTGTAGACATCAACACAAAAAAGTTGTTATCTCAGTGCATGCAATGCTTGGACAATACAAATAGTATACATTTCAATTTTACTCCAAACCACTTACTGCAAACCTAATGGAAACACCTTAGGTTAACTTCCCACATGATTATGAGTAGTTTGAAAGTTGTTTCATGGCTGTACACATCAACACAAAAAAGTTGTTATCTGAGTGCATGCAATGCTTAGACAATACAAATAGTATACATTTCAATTTTACACCAAAGCACCTACTGCAAACCTAATGGAAACACCTTAGGTTAACTTTCCACATGATTGTGAGTAGTTTGAAAGTTGTTTCATGGCTGTACACATCAACACAAAAAAGTTGTTATCTGAGTGCATCCAATGCTTAGACAATACAAATAGTATACATTTCAATTTTACACCAAAGCACTTACTGCAAACCTAATGGAAACACTTTAGGTTAACTTTCCACATGATTATGAGTAGTTTGAAAGTTGTTTCATGGCTGTACACATCAACACAAAAAAGTTGCTATCTAAGTGCATGCAATGCTTAGACAATACAAATAGTATACATTTCAATTTTACACCAAAGCACTTACTGCAAACCTAATGGAAACAACTTAGATTAACTTCCCACATGATTCTGAGATGTCTGAAAGTTGTTTCATTACTGTGCACATAAAGACAAAAAAGTTGATTTCACAGTGAATAGAATGCTTTGACATAAAAGCAGTATACATTTCAATTTTACACCAAAGTACTTACTGCAAACCTAATGGAAACACCTTAGGTTAACTTCCCACATGATTATGAGTAGTTTGAAAGTTGTTTCATGGCTGTACACATCAACACAAGAAAGTTGTTATCTGAGAGCATGCAATGCTTAGACAATACAAATAGTATACATTTCAATTTTACACCAAAGCACTTACTGCAAACCTAATGGAAACACTTTAGGTTAACTTTCCACATGATTATGAGTAGTTTGAAAGTTGTTTCATGGCTGTACACATCAACACAAAAAAGTTGTTATCTGAGTGCATGCAATGCTTAGACAATACAAATAGTATACATTTCAATTTTACACCAAAGCACCTACTGCAAACCTAATGGAAACACCTTAAGTTAACTTTCCACATGATTGTGAGTAGTTTGAAAGTTGTTTCATGGCTGTAGACATCAACACAAAAAAGTTGTTATCTGAGTGCATCCAATGCTTAGACAATACAAATAGTATACATATCAATTTTACACCAAAGCACTTACTGCAAACCTAATGGAAACACTTTAGGTTAACTTTCCACATGATTATGAGTAGTTTGAAAGTTGTTTCATGGCTGTAGACATCAACACAAAAAAGTTGTTATCTCAGTGCATGCAATGCTTAGACAATACAAATAGTATACATTTCAATTTTACTCCAAACCACTTACTGCAAACCTAATGGAAACACCTTAGGTTAACTTCCCACATGATTATGAGTAGTTTGAAAGTTGTTTCATGGCTGTACACATCAACACAAAAAAGTTGTTATCTGAGTGCATGCAATGCTTAGACAATACAAATAGTATACATTTCAATTTTACACCAAAGCACTTACTGCAAACCTAATGGAAACACTTTAGGTTAACTTTCCACATGATTATGAGTAGTTTGAAAGTTGTTTCATGGCTGTACACATCAACACAAAAAAGTTGTTATCTGAGTGCATGCAATGCTTAGACAATACAAATAGTATACATTTCAATTTTACACCAAAGCACCTACTGCAAACCTAATGGAAACACCTTAGGTTAACTTTCCACATGATTGTGAGTAGTTTGAAAGTTGTTTCATGGCTGTAGACATCAACACAAAAAAGTTGTTATCTCAGTGCATGCAATGCTTAGACAATACAAATAGTATACATTTCAATTTTACACCAAAGCACTTACTGCAAACCTAATGGAAACACCTTAGGTTAACTTCCCACATGATTATGAGTAGTTTGAAAGTTGTTTCATGGCTGTACACATCAACACAAAAAAGTTGTTATCTCAGTGCATGCAATGCTTAGACAATACAAATAGTATACATTTCAATTTTACACCAAAGCACTTACTGCAACCCTAATGGAAACACTTTAGGTTAACTTTCCACATGATTATGAGTAGTTTGAAAGTTGTTTCATGGGTGTACACATCAACACAAAAAAGTTGCTATCTAAGTGCATGCAATGCTTAGACAATACAAATAGTATACATTTCAATTTTACACCAAAGCACTTACTGCAAACCTAATGGAAACAACTTAGATTAACTTCCCACATGATTCTGAGATGTCTGAAAGTTGTTTCATTACTGTGCACATAAAGACAAAAAAGTTGATTTCACAGTGAATAGAATGCTTTGACATAAAAGCAGTATACATTTCAATTTTACACCAAAGCACCTACTGCAAACCTAATGGAAACACCTTAGGTTAACTTCCCACATGATTATGAGTAGTTTGAAAGTTGTTTCATGGCTGTACACATCAACACAAGAAAGTTGTTATCTGAGAGCATGCAATGCTTAGACAATACAAATAGTATACATTTCAATTTTACACCAAAGCACTTACTGCAAACCTAATGGAAACACATTAGGTTAACTTTCCACATGATTATGAGTAGTTTGAAAGTTGTTTCATGGCTGTACACATCAACACAAAAAAGTTGTTATCTGAGGGCATGCAATGCTTAGACAATACAAATAGTATACATTTCAATTTTACACCAAAGCACCTACTGCAAACCTAATGGAAACACCTTAAGTTAACTTTCCACATGATTGTGAGTAGTTTGAAAGTTGTTTCATGGCTGTAGACATCAACACAAAAAAGTTGTTATCTGAGTGCATGCAATGCTTAGACAATACAAATAGTATACATTTCAATTTTACACCAAAGCACTTACTGCAACCCTAATGGAAACACTTTAGGTTAACTTTCCACATGATTATGAGTAGTTTGAAAGTTGTTTCATGGCTGTACACATCAACACAAAAAAGTTGCTATCTAAGTGCATGCAATGCTTAGACAATACAAATAGTATACATTTCAATTTTACACCAAAGCACTTACTGCAAACCTAATGGAAACAACTTAGATTAACTTCCCACATGATTCTGAGATGTCTGAAAGTTGTTTCATTACTGTGCACATAAAGACAAAAAAGTTGATTTCACAGTGAATAGAATGCTTTGACATAAAAGCAGTATACATTTCAATTTTACACCAAAGCACCTACTGCAAACCTAATGGAAACACCTTAGGTTAACTTCCCACATGATTATGAGTAGTTTGAAAGTTGTTTCATGGCTGTACACATCAACACAAGAAAGTTGTTATCTGAGAGCATGCAATGCTTAGACAATACAAATAGTATACATTTCAATTTTACACCAAAGCACTTACTGCAAACCTAATGGAAACACTTTAGGTTAACTTTCCACATGATTATGAGTAGTTTGAAAGTTGTTTCATGGCTGTACACATCAACACAAAAAAGTTGTTATCTGAGTGCATGCAATGCTTAGACAATACAAATAGTATACATTTCAATTTTACACCAAAGCACCTACTGCAAACCTAATGGAAACACCTTAAGTTAACTTTCCACATGATTGTGAGTAGTTTGAAAGTTGTTTCATGGCTGTAGACATCAACACAAAAAAGTTGTTATCTGAGTGCATCCAATGCTTAGACAATACAAATAGTATACATTTCAATTTTACACCAAAGCACTTACTGCAAACCTAATGGAAACACTTTAGGTTAACTTTCCACATGATTATGAGTAGTTTGAAAGTTGTTTCATGGCTGTAGACATCAACACAAAAAAGTTGTTATCTCAGTGCATGCAATGCTTAGACAATACAAATAGTATACATTTCAATTTTACTCCAAACCACTTACTGCAAACCTAATGGAAACACCTTAGGTTAACTTCCCACATGATTATGAGTAGTTTGAAAGTTGTTTCATGGCTGTACACATCAACACAAAAAAGTTGTTAACTGAGTGCATGCAATGCTTAGACAATACAAATAGTATACATTTCAATTTTACACCAAAGCACTTACTGCAAACCTAATGGAAACACTTTAGGTTAACTTTCCACATGATTATGAGTAGTTTGAAAGTTGTTTCATGGCTGTACACATCAACACAAAAAAGTTGTTATCTGAGTGCATGCAATGCTTAGACAATACAAATAGTATACATTTCAATTTTACACCAAAGCACCTACTGCAAACCTAATGGAAACACCTTAGGTTAACTTTCCACATGATTGTGAGTAGTTTGAAAGTTGTTTCATGGCTGTAGACATCAACACAAAAAAGTTGTTATCTGAGTGCATCCAATGCTTAGACAATACAAATAGTATACATTTCAATTTTACACCAAAGCACTTACTGCAAACCTAATGGAAACACTTTAGGTTAACTTCCCACATGATTCTGAGATGTCTGAAAGTTGTTTCATACCTGTGCACATAAAGACAAAAAAGTTGATTTCACAGTGAATAGAATGCTTTGACATAAAAGTAGTATACATTTCAATTGTACTCAAAAGTCTTGACTGCAAACCTAATGCAAACACATTTGATTAACTTACAGATGAGTATGACTAGGTTTATAGTTGTTTCATGCCTCAGTTCATCAAGACAAAAAAGTTACTTTCTCAGTACTACTATGCTCTGACATTAAGGTAGTACACATCTGAATTTTACACCAAAGCACCTACTGCAAACCTAATGGAAACACCTTAGGTTAACTTTCCACATGATTGTGAGTAGTTTGAAAGTTGTTTCATGGCTGTAGACATCAACACAAAAAGTTTTTATCTCAGTGCATGCAATGCTTAGGCAATACAAATAGTATACATTTCAATTTTACTCCAAAGCACTTACTGCAAACCTAATGGAAACACCTTAGGTTAACTTCCCACATGATTATGAGTAGTTTGAAAGTTGTGTCATGGCTGTACACATCAACACAAAAAAGTTGTTATCTCAGTGCATGCAATGCTTAGACAATACAAATAGTATACATTTCAATTTTACACCAAAGCACTTACTGCAAACCTAATGGAAACACCTTAGGTTAACTTCCCACATGATTATGAGTAGTTTGAAAGTTGTTTCATGGCTGTACACATCAACACAAAAAAGTTGTTATCTCAGTGCATGCAATGCTTAGACAATACAAATAGTATACATTTCAATTTTACACCAAAGCACTTACTGCAAACCTAATGGAAACACTTTAGGTTAACTTTCCACATGATTATGAGTAGTTTGAAAGTTGTTTCATGGCTGTACACATCAACACAAAAAAGTTGCTATCTAAGTGCATGCAATGCTTAGACAATACAAATAGTATACATTTCAATTTTACACCAAAGCACTTACTGCAAACCTAATGGAAACAACTTAGATTAACTTCCCACATGATTCTGAGATGTCTGAAAGTTGTTTCATTACTGTGCACATAAAGACAAAAAAGTTGATTTCACAGTGAATAGAATGCTTTGACATAAAAGCAGTATACATTTCAATTTTACACCAAAGTACTTACTGCAAACCTAATGGAAACACCTTAGGTTAACTTCCCACATGATTATGAGTAGTCTGAAAGTTGTTTCATGGCTGTACACATCAACACAAGAAAGTTGTTATCTGAGAGCATGCAATGCTTAGACAATACAAATAGTATACATTTCAATTTTACACCAAAGCACTTACTGCAAACCTAATGGAAACACTTTAGGTTAACTTTCCACATGATTATGAGTAGTTTGAAAGTTGTTTCATGGCTGTACACATCAACACAAAAAAGTTGTTATCTGAGTGCATGCAATGCTTAGACAATACAAATAGTATACATTTCAATTTTACACCAAAGCACCTACTGCAAACCTAATGGAAACACCTTAAGTTAACTTTCCACATGATTGTGAGTAGTTTGAAAGTTGTTTCATGGCTGTAGACATCAACACAAAAAAGTTGTTATCTGAGTGCATCCAATGCTTAGACAATACAAATAGTATACATTTCAATTTTACACCAAAGCACTTACTGCAAACCTAATGGAAACACTTTAGGTTAACTTTCCACATGATTATGAGTAGTTTGAAAGTTGTTTCATGGCTGTACACATCAAAACAAAAAAGTTGTTATCTGAGTGCATCCAATGCTTAGACAATACAAATAGTATACATTTCAATTTTATACCAAAGCACCTACTGCAAACCTAATGGAAACACCTTAGGTTAACTTTCCACATGATTGTGAGTAGTTTGAAAGTTGTTTCATGGCTGTAGACATCAACACAAAAAAGTTGTTATCTCAGTGCATGCAATGCTTGGACAATACAAGTAGTATACATTTCAATTTTACTCCAAAGCACTTACTGCAAACCTAATGGAAACACCTTAGGTTAACTTCCCACATGATTATGAGTAGTTTGAAAGTTGTGTCATGGCTGTACACATCAACACAAAAAAGTTGTTATCTCAGTGCATGCAATGCTTAGACAATACAAATAGTATACATTTCAATTTTACACCAAAGCACTTACTGCAAACCTAATGGAAACACCTTAGGTTAACTTCCCACATGATTATGAGTAGTTTGAAAGTTGTTTCATGGCTGTACACATCAACACAAAAAAGTTGTTATCTCAGTGCATGCAATGCTTAGACAATACAAATAGTATACATTTCAATTTTACACCAAAGCACTTACTGCAAACCTAATGGAAACACTTTAGGTTAACTTTCCACATGATTATGAGTAGTTTGAAAGTTGTTTCATGGCTGTACACATCAACACAAAAAAGTTGCTATCTAAGTGCATGCAATGCTTAGACAATACAAATAGTATACATTTCAATTTTACACCAAAGCACTTACTGCAAACCTAATGGAAACAACTTCGATTAACTTCCCACATGATTCTGAGATGTCTGAAAGTTGTTTCATTACTGTGCACATAAAGACAAAAAAGTTGATTTCACAGTGAATAGAATGCTTTGACATAAAAGCAGTATACATTTCAATTTTACACCAAAGTACTTACTGCAAACCTAATGGAAACACCTTAGGTTAACTTCCCACATGATTATGAGTAGTCTGAAAGTTGTTTCATGGCTGTACACATCAACACAAGAAAGTTGTTATCTGAGAGCATGCAATGCTTAGACAATACAAATAGTATACATTTCAATTTTACACCAAAGCACTTACTGCAAACCTAATGGAAACACTTTAGGTTAACTTTCCACATGATTATGAGTAGTTTGAAAGTTGTTTCATGGCTGTACACATCAACACAAAAAAGTTGTTATCTGAGTGCATGCAATGCTTAGACAATACAAATAGTATACATTTCAATTTTACACCAAAGCACCTACTGCAAACCTAATGGAAACACCTTAAGTTAACTTTCCACATGATTGTGAGTAGTTTGAAAGTTGTTTCATGGCTGTAGACATCAACACAAAAAAGTTGTTATCTGAGTGCATCCAATGCTTAGACAATACAAATAGTATACATTTCAATTTTACACCAAAGCACTTACTGCAAACCTAATGGAAACACTTTAGGTTAACTTTCCACATGATTATGAGTAGTTTGAAAGTTGTTTCATGGCTGTAGACATCAACACAAAAAAGTTGTTATCTCAGTGCATGCAATGCTTAGACAATACAAATAGTATACATTTCAATTTTACTCCAAACCACTTACTGCAAACCTAATGGAAACACCTTAGGTTAACTTCCCACATGATTATGAGTAGTTTGAAAGTTGTTTCATGGCTGTACACATCAACACAAAAAAGTTGTTATCTGAGTGCATGCAATGCTTAGACAATACAAATAGTATACATTTCAATTTTACACCAAAGCACTTACTGCAAACCTAATGGAAACACTTTAGGTTAACTTTCCACATGATTATGAGTAGTTTGAAAGTTGTTTCATGGCTGTACACATCAACACAAAAAAGTTGTTATCTGAGTGCATGCAATGCTTAGACAATACAAATAGTATACATTTCAATTTTACACCAAAGCACCTACTGCAAACCTAATGGAAACACCTTAGGTTAACTTTCCACATGATTGTGAGTAGTTTGAAAGTTGTTTCATGGCTGTAGACATCAACACAAAAAAGTTGTTATCTGAGTGCATCCAATGCTTAGACAATACAAATAGTATACATTTCAATTTTACACCAAAGCACTTACTGCAAACCTAATGGAAACACTTTAGGTTAACTTTCCACATGATTATGAGTAGTTTGAAAGTTGTTTCATGGCTGTACACATCAAAACAAAAAAGTTGTTATCTGAGTGCATGCAATGCTTAGACAATACAAATAGTATACATTTCAATTTTACACCAAAGCACCTACTGCAAACCTAATGGAAACACCTTAGGTTAACTTTCCACATGATTGTGAGTAGTTTGAAAGTTGTTTCATGGCTGTAGACATCAACACAAAAAAGTTGTTATCTCAGTGCATGCAATGCTTGGACAATACAAATAGTATACATTTCAATTTTACTCCAAACCACTTACTGCAAACCTAATGGAAACACCTTAGGTTAACTTCCCACATGATTATGAGTAGTTTGAAAGTTGTTTCATGGCTGTACACATCAACACAAAAAAGTTGTTATCTGAGTGCATGCAATGCTTAGACAATACAAATAGTATACATTTCAATTTTACACCAAAGCACCTACTGCAAACCTAATGGAAACACCTTAGGTTAACTTTCCACATGATTGTGAGTAGTTTGAAAGTTGTTTCATGGCTGTACACATCAACACAAAAAAGTTGTTATCTGAGTGCATGCAATGCTTAGACAATACAAATAGTATACATTTCAATTTTACACCAAAGCACTTACTGCAAACCTAATGGAAACACTTTAGGTTAACTTTCCACATGATTATGAGTAGTTTGAAAGTTGTTTCATGGCTGTACACATCAACACAAAAAAGTTGCTATCTAAGTGCATGCAATGCTTAGACAATACAAATAGTATACATTTCAATTTTACACCAAAGCACTTACTGCAAACCTAATGGAAACAACTTAGATTAACTTCCCACATGATTCTGAGATGTCTGAAAGTTGTTTCATTACTGTGCACATAAAGACAAAAAAGTTAATTTCACAGTGAATAGAATGCTTTGACATAAAAGCAGTATACATTTCAATTTTACACCAAAGTACTTACTGCAAACCTAATGGAAACACCTTAGGTTAACTTCCCACATGATTATGAGTAGTTTGAAAGTTGTTTCATGGCTGTACACATCAACACAAGAAAGTTGTTATCTGAGAGCATGCAATGCTTAGACAATACAAATAGTATACATTTCAATTTTACACCAAAGCACTTACTGCAAACCTAATGGAAACACTTTAGGTTAACTTTCCACATGATTATGAGTAGTTTGAAAGTTGTTTCATGGCTGTACACATCAACACAAAAAAGTTGTTATCTGAGTGCATGCAATGCTTAGACAATACAAATAGTATACATTTCAATTTTACACCAAAGCACCTACTGCAAACCTAATGGAAACACCTTAAGTTAACTTTCCACATGATTGTGAGTAGTTTGAAAGTTGTTTCATGGCTGTAGACATCAACACAAAAAAGTTGTTATCTGAGTGCATCCAATGCTTAGACAATACAAATAGTATACATTTCAATTTTACACCAAAGCACTTACTGCAAACCTAATGGAAACACTTTAGGTTAACTTTCCACATGATTATGAGTAGTTTGAAAGTTGTTTCATGGCTGTAGACATCAACACAAAAAAGTTGTTATCTCAGTGCATGCAATGCTTAGACAATACAAATAGTATACATTTCAATTTTACTCCAAACCACTTACTGCAAACCTAATGGAAACACCTTAGGTTAACTTCCCACATGATTATGAGTAGTTTGAAAGTTGTTTCATGGCTGTACACATCAACACAAAAAAGTTGTTATCTGAGTGCATGCAATGCTTAGACAATACAAATAGTATACATTTCAATTTTACACCAAAGCACTTACTGCAAACCTAATGGAAACACTTTAGGTTAACTTTCCACATGATTATGAGTAGTTTGAAAGTTGTTTCATGGCTGTACACATCAACACAAAAAAGTTGTTATCTGAGTGCATGCAATGCTTAGACAATACAAATAGTATACATTTCAATTTTACACCAAAGCACCTACTGCAAACCTAATGGAAACACCTTAGGTTAACTTTCCACATGATTGTGAGTAGTTTGAAAGTTGTTTCATGGCTGTAGACATCAACACAAAAAAGTTGTTATCTGAGTGCATCCAATGCTTAGACAATACAAATAGTATACATTTCAATTTTACACCAAAGCACTTACTGCAAACCTAATGGAAACACTTTAGGTTAACTTTCCACATGATTATGAGTAGTTTGAAAGTTGTTTCATGGCTGTACACATCAAAACAAAAAAGTTGTTATCTGAGTGCATCCAATGCTTAGACAATACAAATAGTATACATTTCAATTTTACACCAAAGCACCTACTACAAACCTAATGGAAACACCTTAGGTTAACTTTCCACATGATTGTGAGTAGTTTGAAAGTTGTTTCATGGCTGTAGACATCAACACAAAAAAGTTGTTATCTCAGTGCATGCAATGCTTAGACAATACAAATAGTATACATTTCAATTTTACTCCAAACCACTTACTGCAAACCTAATGGAAACACCTTAGGTTAACTTCCCACATGATTATGAGTACTTTGAAAGTTGTTTCATGGCTGTACACATCAACACAAAAAAGTTGTTATCTGAGTGCATGCAATGCTTAGACAATACAAATAGTATACATTTCAATTTTACACCAAAGCACCTACTGCAAACCTAATGGAAACACCTTAGGTTAACTTTCCACATGATTGTGAGTAGTTTGAAAGTTGTTTCATGGCTGCAGACATCAACACAAAAAAGTTGTTATCTGAGTGCATCCAATGCTTAGACAATACAAATAGTATACATTTCAATTTTACACCAAAGCACTTACTGCAAACCTAATGGAAACACTTTAGGTTAACTTTCCACATGATTATGAGTAGTTTGAAAGTTGTTTCATGGCTGTACACATCAAAACAAAAAAGTTGTTATCTGAGTGCATGCAATGCTTAGACAATACAAATAGTATACATTTCAATTTTACACCAAAGCACTTACTGCAAACCTAATGGAAACACCTTAGGTTAACTTCCCACATGATTATGAGTAGTTTGAAAGTTGTTTCATGGCTGTACACATCAAAACAAAAAAGTTGTTATCTGAGTGCATGCAATGCTTAGACAATACAAATAGTATACATTTCAATTTTACTCCAAACCACTTACTGCAAACATAATGGAAACACTTTAGGTTAACTTTCCACATGATTATGAGTAGTTTGAAAGTTGTTTCATGGCTGTAGACATCAACACAAAAAAGTTGTTATCTCAGTGCATGCAATGCTTAGACAATACAAATAGTATACATTTCAATTTTACTCCAAACCACTTACTGCAAACCTAATGGAAACACCTTAGGTTAACTTCCCACATGATTATGAGTAGTTTGAAAGTTGTTTCATGGCTGTACACATCAACACAAAAAAGTTGTTATCTGAGTGCATGCAATGCTTAGACAATACAAATAGTATACATTTCAATTTTACACCAAACCACTTACTGCAAACCTAATGGAAACACTTTAGGTTAACTTTCCACATGATTATGAGTAGTTCGAAAGTTGTTTCATGGCTGTACACATCAACACAAAAAAGTTGTTATCTGAGTGCATGCAATGCTTAGACAATACAAATAGTATACATTTCAATTTTACACCAAAGCACCTACTGCAAACCTAATGGAAACACCTTAGGTTAACTTTCCACATGATTGTGAGTAGTTTGAAAGTTGTTTCATGGCTGTAGACATCAACACAAAAAAGTTGTTATCTGAGTGCATCCAATGCTTAGACAATACAAATAGTATACATTTCAATTTTACACCAAAGCACTTACTGCAAACCTAATGGAAACACCTTAGGTTAACTTCCCACATGATTATGAGTAGTTTGAAAGTTGTTTCATGGCTGTACACATCAACACAAAAAAGTTGTTATCTCAGTGCATGCAATGCTTAGACAATACAAATAGTATACATTTCAATTTTACACCAAAGCACTTACTGCAAACATAATGGAAACACTTTAGGTTAACTTTCCACATGATTATGAGTAGTTTGAAAGTTGTTTCATGGCTGTACACATCAACACAAAAAAGTTGTTATCTGAGTGCATCCAATGCTTAGACAATACAAATAGTATACATTTCAATTTTACACCAAAGCACCTACTGCAAACCTAATGGAAACACCTTAGGTTAACTTTCCACATGATTGTGAGTAGTTTGAAAGTTGTTTCATGGCTGTAGACATCAACACAAAAAAGTTGTTATCTGAGTGCATCCAATGCTTAGACAATACAAATAGTATACATTTCAATTTTACACCAAAGCACTTACTGCAAACCTAATGGAAACACTTTAGGTTAACTTTCCACATGATTATGAGTAGTTTGAAAGTTGTTTCATGGCTGTACACATCAAAACAAAAAAGTTGTTATCTGAGTGCATGCAATGCTTAGACAATACAAATAGTATACATTTCAATTTTACACCAAAGCACCTACTGCAAACCTAATGGAAACACCTTAGGTTAACTTTCCACATGATTGTGAGTAGTTTGAAAGTTGTTTCATGGCTGTAGACATCAACACAAAAAAGTTGTTATCTCAGTGCATGCAATGCTTGGACAATACAAATAGTATACATTTCAATTTTACTCCAAACCACTTACTGCAAACCTAATGGAAACACCTTAGGTTAACTTCCCACATGATTATGAGTAGTTTGAAAGTTGTTTCATGGCTGTACACATCAACACAAAAAAGTTGTTATCTGAGTGCATGCAATGCTTAGACAATACAAATAGTATACATTTCAATTTTACACCAAAGCACCTACTGCAAACCTAATGGAAACACCTTAGGTTAACTTTCCACATGATTGTGAGTAGTTTGAAAGTTGTTTCATGGCTGTACACATCAACACAAAAAAGTTGTTATCTGAGTGCATGCAATGCTTAGACAATACAAATAGTATACATTTCAATTTTACACCAAAGCACTTACTGCAAACCTAATGGAAACACTTTAGGTTAACTTTCCACATGATTATGAGTAGTTTGAAAGTTGTTTCATGGCTGTACACATCAACACAAAAAAGTTGCTATCTAAGTGCATGCAATGCTTAGACAATACAAATAGTATACATTTCAATTTTACACCAAAGCACTTACTGCAAACCTAATGGAAACAACTTAGATCAACTTCCCACATGATTCTGAGATGTCTGAAAGTTGTTTCATTACTGTGCACATAAAGACAAAAAAGTTGATTTCACAGTGAATAGAATGCTTTGACATAAAAGCAGTATACATTTCAATTTTACACCAAAGTACTTACTGCAAACCTAATGGAAACACCTTAGGTTAACTTCCCACATGATTATGAGTAGTTTGAAAGTTGTTTCATGGCTGTACACATCAACACAAGAAAGTTGTTATCTGAGAGCATGCAATGCTTAGACAATACAAATAGTATACATTTCAATTTTACACCAAAGCACTTACTGCAAACCTAATGGAAACACTTTAGGTTAACTTTCCACATGATTATGAGTAGTTTGAAAGTTGTTTCATGGCTGTACACATCAACACAAAAAAGTTGTTATCTGAGTGCATGCAATGCTTAGACAATACAAATAGTATACATTTCAATTTTACACCAAAGCACCTACTGCAAACCTAATGGAAACACCTTAAGTTAACTTTCCACATGATTGTGAATAGTTTGAAAGTTGTTTCATGGCTGTAGACATCAACACAAAAAAGTTGTTATCTGAGTGCATCCAATGCTTAGACAATACAAATAGTATACATTTCAATTTTACACCAAAGCACCTACTGCAAACCTAATGGAAACACCTTAGGTTAACTTTCCACATGATTGTGAGTAGTTTGAAAGTTGTTTCATGGCTGTAGACATCAACACAAAAAAGTTGTTATCTGAGTGCATCCAATGCTTAGACAATACAAATAGTATACATTTCAATTTTACACCAAAGCACTTACTGCAAACCTAATGGAAACACTTTAGGTTAACTTTCCACATGATTATGAGTAGTTTGAAAGTTGTTTGATGGCTGTACACATCAACACAAAAAAGTTGCTATCTAAGTGCATCCAATGCTTAGACAATACAAATAGTATACATTTCAATTTTACACCAAAGCACCTACTGCAAACCTAATGGAAACACCTTAGGTTAACTTTCCACATGATTGTGAGTAGTTTGAAAGTTGTTTCATGGCTGTAGACATCAACACAAAAAAGTTGTTATCTGAGTGCATCCAATGCTTAGACAATACAAATAGTATACATTTCAATTTTACACCAAAGCACTTACTGCAAACCTAATGGAAACACTTTAGGTTAACTTTCCACATGATTATGAGTAGTTTGAAAGTTGTTTCATGGCTGTACACATCAAAACAAAAAAGTTGTTATCTGAGTGCATGCAATGCTTAGACAATACAAATAGTATACATTTCAATTTTACACCAAAGCACCTACTGCAAACCTAATGGAAACACCTTAGGTTAACTTTCCACATGATTGTGAGTAGTTTGAAAGTTGTTTCATGGCTGTAGACATCAACACAAAAAAGTTGTTATCTCAGTGCATGCAATGCTTGGACAATACAAATAGTATACATTTCAATTTTACTCCAAACCACTTACTGCAAACCTAATGGAAACACCTTAGGTTAACTTCCCACATGATTATGAGTAGTTTGAAAGTTGTTTCATGGCTGTACACATCAACACAAAAAAGTTGTTATCTGAGTGCATGCAATGCTTAGACAATACAAATAGTATACATTTCAATTTTACACCAAAGCACCTACTGCAAACCTAATGGAAACACCTTAGGTTAACTTTCCACATGATTGTGAGTAGTTTGAAAGTTGTTTCATGGCTGTACACATCAACACAAAAAAGTTGTTATCTGAGTGCATGCAATGCTTAGACAATACAAATAGTATACATTTCAATTTTACACCAAAGCACTTACTGCAAACCTAATGGAAACACTTTAGGTTAACTTTCCACATGATTATGAGTAGTTTGAAAGTTGTTTCATGGCTGTACACATCAACACAAAAAAGTTGCTATCTAAGTGCATGCAATGCTTAGACAATACAAATAGTATACATTTCAATTTTACACCAAAGCACTTACTGCAAACCTAATGGAAACAACTTAGATCAACTTCCCACATGATTCTGAGATGTCTGAAAGTTGTTTCATTACTGTGCACATAAAGACAAAAAAGTTAATTTCACAGTGAATAGAATGCTTTGACATAAAAGCAGTATACATTTCAATTTTACACCAAAGTACTTACTGCAAACCTAATGGAAACACCTTAGGTTAACTTCCCACATGATTATGAGTAGTTTGAAAGTTGTTTCATGGCTGTACACATCAACACAAGAAAGTTGTTATCTGAGAGCATGCAATGCTTAGACAATACAAATAGTATACATTTCAATTTTACACCAAAGCACTTACTGCAAACCTAATGGAAACACTTTAGGTTAACTTTCCACATGATTATGAGTAGTTTGAAAGTTGTTTCATGGCTGTACACATCAACACAAAAAAGTTGTTATCTGAGTGCATGCAATGCTTAGACAATACAAATAGTATACATTTCAATTTTACACCAAAGCACCTACTGCAAACCTAATGGAAACACCTTAAGTTAACTTTCCACATGATTGTGAGTAGTTTGAAAGTTGTTTCATGGCTGTAGACATCAACACAAAAAAGTTGTTATCTGAGTGCATCCAATGCTTAGACAATACAAATAGTATACATTTCAATTTTACACCAAAGCACCTACTGCAAACCTAATGGAAACACCTTAGGTTAACTTTCCACATGATTGTGAGTAGTTTGAAAGTTGTTTCATGGCTGTAGACATCAACACAAAAAAGTTGTTATCTGAGTGCATCCAATGCTTAGACAATACAAATAGTATACATTTCAATTTTACACCAAAGCACTTACTGCAAACCTAATGGAAACACTTTAGGTTAACTTTCCACATGATTATGAGTAGTTTGAAAGTTGTTTCATGGCTGTACACATCAAAACAAAAAAGGTTGTTATCTGAGTGCATGCAATGCTTAGACAATACAAATAGTATACATTTCAATTTTACACCAAAGCACCTACTGCAAACCTAATGGAAACACCTTAGGTTAACTTTCCACATGATTGTGAGTAGTTTGAAAGTTGTTTCATGGCTGTAGACATCAACACAAAAAAGTTGTTATCTCAGTGCATGCAATGCTTAGACAATACAAATAGTATACATTTCAATTTTACTCCAAACCACTTACTGCAAACCTAATGGAAACACCTTAGGTTAACTTCCCACATGATTATGAGTAGTTTTGAAAGTTGTTTCATGGCTGTACACATCAACACAAAAAAGTTGTTATCTGAGTGCATGCAATGCTTAGACAATACAAATAGTATACATTTCAATTTTACACCAAAGCACCTACTGCAAACCTAATGGAAACACCTTAGGTTAACTTTCCACATGATTGTGAGTAGTTTGAAAGTTGTTTCATGGCTGTACACATCAACACAAAAAAGTTGTTATCTGAGTGCATGCAATGCTTAGACAATACAAATAGTATACATTTCAATTTTACACCAAAGCACTTACTGCAAACCTAATGGAAACACTTTAGGTTAACTTTCCACATGATTATGAGTAGTTTGAAAGTTGTTTCATGGCTGTACACATCAACACAAAAAAGTTGCTATCTAAGTGCATGCAATGCTTAGACAATACAAATAGTATACATTTCAATTTTACACCAAAGCACTTACTGCAAACCTAATGGAAACAACTTAGATTAACTTCCCACATGATTCTGAGATGTCTGAAAGTTGTTTCATTACTGTGCACATAAAGACAAAAAAGTTGATTTCACAGTGAATAGAATGCTTTGACATAAAAGCAGTATACATTTCAATTTTACAGCCAAAGTACTTACTGCAAACCTAATGGAAACACCTTAAGTTAACTTTCCACATGATTGTGAGTAGTTTGAAAGTTGTTTCATGGCTGTAGACATCAACACAAAAAAGTTGTTATCTGAGTGCATCCAATGCTTAGACAATACAAATAGTATACATTTCAATTTTACACCAAAGCACCTACTGCAAACCTAATGGAAACACCTTAGGTTAACTTTCCACATGATTGTGAGTAGTTTGAAAGTTGTTTCATGGCTGTAGACATCAACACAAAAAAGTTGTTATCTCAGTGCATGCAATGCTTGGACAATACAAATAGTATACATTTCAATTTTACTCCAAACCACTTACTGCAAACCTAATGGAAACACCTTAGGTTAACTTCCCACATGATTATGAGTAGTTTGAAAGTTGTTCATGGCTGTACACATCAACACAAAAAAGTTGTTATCTGAGTGCATGCAATGCTTAGAC
This sequence comes from Mobula birostris, assembly GCF_030028105.1. Lineage (NCBI taxonomy): Eukaryota > Metazoa > Chordata > Chondrichthyes > Myliobatiformes > Myliobatidae > Mobula > Mobula birostris. Next base: position 43,552 of record NW_027276488.1, on the reverse strand, counting down.
AATACAAATAGTATACATTTCAATTTTACACCAAAGCACCTACTGCAAACCTAATGGAAACACCTTAGGTTAACTTTCCACATGATTGTGAGTAGTTTGAAAGTTGTTTCATGGCTGTACACATCAACACAAAAAAGTTGTTATCTGAGTGCATGCAATGCTTAGACAATACAAATAGTATACATTTCAATTTTACACCAAAGCACTTACTGCAAACCTAATGGAAACACTTTAGGTTAACTTTCCACATGATTATGAGTAGTTTGAAAGTTGTTTCATGGCTGTACACATCAACACAAAAAAAGTTGCTATCTAAGTGCATGCAATGCTTAGACAATACAAATAGTATACATTTCAATTTTACACCAAAGCACTTACTGCAAACCTAATGGAAACAACTTAGATCAACTTCCCACATGATTCTGAGATGTCTGAAAGTTGTTTCATTACTGTGCACATAAAGACAAAAAAGTTGATTTCACAGTGAATAGAATGCTTTGACATAAAAGCAGTATACATTTCAAATTTTACACCAAAGTACTTACTGCAAACCTAATGGAAACACCTTAGGTTAACTTCCCCACATGATTATGAGTAGTTTGAAAGTTGTTTCATGGCTGTACACATCAACACAAGAAAGTTGTTATCTGAGAGCATGCAATGCTTAGACAATACAAATAGTATACATTTCAATTTTACACCAAAGCACTTACTGCAAACCTAATGGAAACACTTTAGGTTAACTTTCCACATGATTATGAGTAGTTTGAAAGTTGTTTCATGGCTGTACACATCAACACAAAAAAGTTGTTATCTGAGTGCAATGCAATGCTTAGACAATACAAATAGTATACATTTCAATTTTACACCAAAGCACCTACTGCAAACCTAATGGAAACACCTTAAGTTAACTTTCCACATGATTGTGAGTAGTTTGAAAGTTGTTTCATGGCTGTAGACATCAACACAAAAAAGTTGTTATCTGAGTGCATCCAATGCTTAGACAATACAAATAGTATACATTTCAATTTTACACCAAAGCACCTACTGCAAACCTAATGGAAACACCTTAGGTTAACTTTCCACATGATTGTGAGTAGTTTGAAAGTTGTTTCATGGCTGTAGACATCAACACAAAAAAAGTTGTTATCTGAGTGCATCCAATGCTTAGACAATACAAATAGTATACATTTCAATTTTACACCAAAGCACTTACTGCAAACCTAATGGAAACACTTTAGGTTAACTTTCCACATTATGAGTAGTTTGAAAGTTGTTTCATGGCTGTACACATCAACACAAAAAAGTTGCTATCTAAGTGCATCCAATGCTTAGACAATACAAATAGTATACATTTCAATTTTACACCAAAGCACCTACTGCAAACCTAATGGAAACACCTTAGGTTAACTTTCCACATGATTGTGAGTAGTTTGAAAGTTGTTTCATGGCTGTAGACATCAACACAAAAAAGTTGTTATCTGAGTGCATCCAATGCTTAGACAATACAAATAGTATACATTTCAATTTTACACCAAAGCACTTACTGCAAACCTAATGGAAAACACTTTAGGTTAACTTTCCACATGATTATGAGTAGTTTGAAAGTTGTTTCATGGCTGTACACATCAAAACAAAAAAGTTGTTATCTGAGTGCATGCAATGCTTAGACAATACAAATAGTATACATTTCAATTTTACACCAAAGCACCTACTGCAAACCTAATGGAAACACCTTAGGTTAACTTTCCACATGATTGTGAGTAGTTTGAAAGTTGTTTCATGGCTGTAGACATCAACACAAAAAAGTTGTTATCTCAGTGCATGCAATGCTTGGACAATACAAATAGTATACATTTCAATTTTACTCCAAACCACTTACTGCAAACCTAATGGAAACACCTTAGGTTAACTTCCCACATGATTATGAGTAGTTTGAAAGTTGTTTCATGGCTGTACACATCAACACAAAAAGTTGTTATCTGAGTGCATGCAATGCTTAGACAATACAAATAGTATACATTTCAATTTTACACCAAAGCACCTACTGCAAACCTAATGGAAACACCTTAGGTTAACTTTCCACATGATTGTGAGTAGTTTGAAAGTTGTTTCATGGCTGTACACATCAACACAAAAAAAGTTGTTATCTGAGTGCATGCAATGCTTAGACAATACAAATAGTATACATTTCAATTTTAACACCAAAGCACTTACTGCAAACCTAATGGAAACACTTTAGGTTAACTTTCCACATGATTATGAGTAGTTTGAAAGTTGTTTCATGGCTGTACACATCAACACAAAAAAGTTGCTATCTAAGTGCATGGCAATGCTTAGACAATACAAATAGTATACATTTCAATTTTACACCAAAGCCCTTACTGCAAACCTAATGGAAACAACTTAGATCAACTTCCCACATGATTCTGAGATGTCTGAAAGTTGTTTCATTACTGTGCACATAAAGACAAAAAAGTTAATTTCACAGTGAACTAGAATGCTTTGACATAAAAGCAGTATACATTTCAATTTTACACCAAAGTACTTACTGCAAACCTAATGAAACACCTTAGGTTAACTTCCCACATGATTATGAGTAGTTTGAAAGTTGTTTTCATGGCTGTACACATCAACACAAGAAAGTTGTTATCTGAGAGCATGCAATGCTTAGACAATACAAATAGTATACATTTCAATTTTACACCAAAGCACTTACTGCAAACCTAATGGAAACACTTTAGGTTAACTTTCCACATGATTATGAGTAGTTTGAAAGTTGTTTCATGGCTGTACACATCAACACAAAAAAGTTGTTATCTGAGTGCATGCAATGCTTAGACAATACAAATAGTATACATTTCAATTTTACACCAAAGCACCTACTGCAAACCTAATGGAAACACCTTAAGTTAACTTTCCACATGATTGTGAGTAGTTTGAAAGTTGTTTCATGGCTGTAGACATCAACACAAAAAAGTTGTTATCTGAGTGCATCCAATGCTTAGACAATACAAATAGTATACATTTCAATTTTACACCAAAGCACCTACTGCAAACCTAATGGAAACACCTTAGGTTAACTTTCCACATGATTGTGAGTAGTTTGAAAGTTGTTTCACTGTAGACATCAACACAAAAAAGTTGTTATCTGAGTGCATCCAATGCTTAGACAATACAAATAGTATACATTTCAATTTTACACCAAAGCACTTACTGCAAACCTAATGGAAACACTTTAGGTTAACTTTCCACATGATTATGAGTAGTTTGAAAGTTGTTTCATGGCTGTACACATCAAAACAAAAAAGTTGTTATCTGAGTGCATGCAATGCTTAGACAATACAAATAGTATACATTTCAATTTTACACCAAAGCACCTACTGCAAAACCTAATGGAAAACACCTTAGGTTAACTTTCCACATGATTGTGAGTAGTTTTGAAAGTTGTTTCATGGCTGTAGACATCAACACAAAAAAGTTGTTATCTCAGTGCATGCAATGCTTAGACAATACAAATAGTATACATTTCAATTTTACTCCAAACCACTTACTGCAAACCTAATGGAAACACCTTAGGTTAACTTCCCACATGATTATGAGTAGTTTGAAAGTTGTTTCATGGCTGTACACATCAACACAAAAAAGTTGTTATCTGAGTGCATGCAATGCTTAGACAATACAAATAGTATACATTTCAATTTTACACCAAAGCACCTACTGCAAACCTAATGGGAAACACATTAGGTTAACTTTCCACATGATTGTGAGTAGTTTGAAAGTTGTTTCATGGCTGTACACATCAACACAAAAAAAGTTGTTATCTGAGTGCATGCAATGCTTAGACAATACAAATAGTATACATTTCAATTTTACACCAAAGCACTTACTGCAAACCTAATGGAAACACTTTAGGTTAACTTTTCCACATGATTATGAGTAGTTTGAAAGTTGTTTCATGGCTGTAACACATCAACACAAAAAAGTTGCTATCTAAGTGCATGCAATGCTTAGACAATACAAATAGTATACATTTCAATTTTACACCAAAAGCACTTACTGCAAACCTAATGGAAAACAACTTAGATTAACTTCCCCACATGATTCTGAGATGTCTGAAAGTTGTTTCATTACTGTGCACATAAAGACAAAAAAAGTTGATTTCACAGTGAATAGAATGCTTTGACATAAAAGCAGTATACATTTCAATTTTACACAAAGTACTTACTGCAAACCTAATGGAAACACCTTAAGTTAACTTTCCACATGATTGTGAGTAGTTTGAAAGTTGTTTCATGGCTGTAGACATCAACACAAAAAAGTTGTTATCTGAGTGCATCCCAATGCTTAGACAATACAAATAGTATACATTTCAATTTTACACCAAAGCACTTACTGCAAACCTAATGGAAACACTTTAGGTTAACTTTCCACATGATTATGAGTAGTTTGAAAGTTGTTTCATGGCTGTAGACATCAACACAAAAAAGTTGTTATCTCAGTGCATGCAATGCTTAGACAATACAAATAGTATACATTTCAATTTTACTCCAAACCACTTACTGCAAACCTAATGGAAACACCTTAGGTTAACTTCCCACATGATTATGAGTAGTTTGAAAGTTGTTTCATGGCTGTACACATCAACACAAAAAAGTTGTTATCTGAGTGCATGCAATGCTTAGACAATACAAATAGTATACATTTCAATTATACACCAAAGCACTTACTGCAAACCTAATGGAAACACTTTAGGTTAACTTTCCACATGATTATGAGTAGTTTGAAAGTTGTTTCATGGCTGTACACATCAACACAAAAAAGTTGTTATCTGAGTGCATGCAATGCTTAGACAATACAAATAGTATACATTTCAATTTTACACCAAAGCACCTACTGCAAACCTAATGGAAACACCTTAGGTTAACTTTCCACATGATTGTGAGTAGTTTGAAAGTTGTTTCATGGCTGTAGACATCAACACAAAAAAGTTGTTATCTGAGTGCATCCAATGCTTAGACAATACAAATAGTATACATTTCAATTTTACACCAAAGCACTTACTGCAAACCTAATGGAAACACTTTAGGTTAACTTTCCACATGATTATGAGTAGTTTGAAAGTTGTTTCATGGCTGTACACATCAAAACAAAAAAGTTGTTATCTGAGTGCATCCAATGCTTAGACAATACAAATAGTATACATTTCAATTTTACACCAAAGCACCTACTACAAACCTAATGGAAACACCTTAGGTTAACTTTCCACATGATTGTGAGCAGTTTGAAAGTTGTTTCATGGCTGTAGACATCAACACAAAAAAGTTGTTATCTCAGTGCATGCAATGCTTAGACAATACAAATAGTATACATTTCAATTTTACTCCAAACCACTTACTGCAAACCTAATGGAAACACCTTAGGTTAACTTCCCACATGATTATGAGTACTTTGAAAGTTGTTTCATGGCTGTACACATCAACACAAAAAAGTTGTTATCTGAGTGCATGCAATGCTTAGACAATACAAATAGTATACATTTCAATTTTACACCAAAGCACCTACTGCAAACCTAATGGAAACACCTTAGGTTAACTTTCCACATGATTGTGAGTAGTTTGAAAGTTGTTTCATGGCTGCAGACATCAACACAAAAAAGTTGTTATCTGAGTGCATCCAATGCTTAGACAATACAAATAGTATACATTTCAATTTTACACCAAAGCACTTACTGCAAACCTAATGGAAACACTTTAGGTTAACTTTCCACATGATTATGAGTAGTTTGAAAGTTGTTTCATGGCTGTACACATCAAAACAAAAAAGTTGTTATCTGAGTGCATGCAATGCTTAGACAATACAAATAGTATACATTTCAATTTTACACCAAAGCACTTACTGCAAACCTAATGGAAACACCTTAGGTTAACTTCCCACATGATTATGAGTAGTTTGAAAGTTGTTTCATGGCTGTACACATCAAAACAAAAAAGTTGTTATCTGAGTGCATGCAATGCTTAGACAATACAAATAGTATACATTTCAATTTTACTCCAAACCACTTACTGCAAACATAATTGAAACACTTTAGGTTAACTTTCCACATGATTATGAGTAGTTTGAAAGTTGTTTCATGGCTGTAGACATCAACACAAAAAAGTTGTTATCTCAGTGCATGCAATGCTTAGACAATACAAATAGTATACATTTCAATTTTACTCCAAACCACTTACTGCAAACCTAATGAAACACCTTAGGTTAACTTCCCACATGATTATGAGTAGTTTGAAAGTTGTTTCATGGCTGTACACATCAACACAAAAAAGTTGTTATCTGAGTGCATGCAATGCTTAGACAATACAAATAGTATACATTTCAATTTTACACCAAAGCACTTACTGCAAACCTAATGGAAACACTTTAGGTTAACTTTCCACATGATTATGAGTAGTTCGAAAGTTGTTTCATGGCTGTACACATCAACACAAAAAAGTTGTTATCTGAGTGCATGCAATGCTTAGACAATACAAATAGTATACATTTCAATTTTACACCAAAGCACCTACTGCAAACCTAATGGAAACACCTTAGGTTAACTTTCCACATGATTGTGAGTAGTTTGAAAGTTGTTTCATGGCTGTAGACATCAACACAAAAAAGTTGTTATCTGAGTGCATCCAATGCTTAGACAATACAAATAGTATACATTTCAATTTTACACCAAAGCACTTACTGCAAACCTAATGGAAACACTTTAGGTTAACTTTCCACATGATTATGAGTAGTTTGAAAGTTGTTTCATGGCTGTACACATCAAAACAAAAAAGTTGTTATCTGAGTGCATGCAATGCTTAGACAATACAAATAGTATACATTTCAATTTTACACCAAAGCACTTACTGCAAACATAATGGAAACACTTTAGGTTAACTTTCCACATGATTATGAGTAGTTTGAAAGTTGTTTCATGGCTGTAGACATCAACACAAAAAAGTTGTTATCTGAGTGCATCCAATGCTTAGACAATACAAATAGTATACATTTCAATTTTACACCAAAGCACCTACTGCAAACCTAATGGAAACACCTTAGGTTAATGATTGTGAGTAGTTTGAAAGTTGTTTCATGGCTGTAGACATCAACACAAAAAAGTTGTTATCTGAGTGCATCCAATGCTTAGACAATACAAATAGTATACATTTCAATTTTACACCAAAGCACTTACTGCAAACCTAATGGAAACACTTTAGGTTAACTTTCCACATGATTATGAGTAGTTTGAAAGTTGTTTCATGGCTGTACACATCAAAACAAAAAAGTTGTTATCTGAGTGCATGCAATGCTTAGACAATACAAATAGTATACATTTCAATTTTACACCAAAGCACCTACTGCAAACCTAATGGAAACACCTTAGGTTAACTTTCCACATGATTGTGAGTAGTTTGAAAGTTGTTTCATGGCTGTAGACATCAACACAAAAAAGTTGTTATCTGAGTGCATCCAATGCTTAGACAATACAAATAGTATACATTTCAATTTTACACCAAAGCACTTACTGCAAACCTAATGGAAACACTTTAGGTTAACTTTCCACATGATTATGAGTAGTTTGAAAGTTGTTTCATGGCTGTACACATCAAAACAAAAAAGTTGTTATCTGAGTGCATGCAATGCTTAGACAATACAAATAGTATACATTTCAATTTTACACCAAAGCACCTACTGCAAACCTAATGGAAACACCTTAGGTTAACTTTCCACATGATTGTGAGTAGTTTGAAAGTTGTTTCATGGCTGTAGACATCAACACAAAAAAGTTGTTATCTGAGTGCATCCAATGCTTAGACAATACAAATAGTATACATTTCAATTTTACACCAAAGCACTTACTGCAAACCTAATGGAAACACCTTAGGTTAACTTCCCACATGATTATGAGTAGTTTGAAAGTTGTTTCATGGCTGTACACATCAACACAAAAAAGTTGTTATCTCAGTGCATGCAATGCTTAGACAATACAAATAGTATACATTTCAATTTTACACCAAAGCACTTACTGCAAACCTAATGGAAACACTTTAGGTTAACTTTCCACATGATTATGAGTAGTTTGAAAGTTGTTTCATGGCTGTACACATCAACACAAAAAAGTTGCTATCTAAGTGCATGCAATGCTTAGACAATACAAATAGTATACATTTCAATTTTACACCAAAGCACTTACTGCAAACCTAATGGAAACAACTTAGATTAACTTCCCACATGATTCTGAGATGTCTGAAAGTTGTTTCATTACTGTGCACATAACGACAAAAAAGTTGATTTCACAGTGAATAGAATGCTTTGACATAAAAGCAGTATACATTTCAATTTTACACCAAAGTACTTACTGCAAACCTAATGGAAACACCTTAGGTTAACTTCCCACATGATTATGAGTAGTTTGAAAGTTGTTTCATGGCTGTACACATCAACACAAGAAAGTTGTTATCTGAGAGCATGCAATGCTTAGACAATACAAATAGTATACATTTCAAATTTACACCAAAGCACTTACTGCAAACCTAATGGAAACACTTTAGGTTAACTTTCCACATGATTATGAGTAGTTTGAAAGTTGTTTCATGGCTGTACACATCAACACAAAAAAGTTGTTATCTGAGTGCATGCAATGCTTAGACAATACAAATAGTATACATTTCAATTTTACACCAAAGCTCCTACTGCAAACCTAATGGAAACACCTTAAGTTAACTTTCCACATGATTGTGAGTAGTTTGAAAGTTGTTTCATGGCTGTAGACATCAACACAAAAAAGTTGTTATCTGAGTGCATCCAATGCTTAGACAATACAAATAGTATACATTTCAATTTTACACCAAAGCACTTACTGCAAACCTAATGGAAACACTTTAGGTTAACTTTCCACATGATTATGAGTAGTTTGAAAGTTGTTCCATGGCTGTAGACATCAACACAAAAAAGTTGTTATCTCAGTGCATGCAATGCTTAGACAATACAAATAGTATACATTTCAATTTTACTCCAAACCACTTACTGCAAACCTAATGGAAACACCTTAGGTTAACTTCCCACATGATTATGAGTAGTTTGAAAGTTGTTTCATGGCTGTACACATCAACACAAAAAAGTTGCTATCTAAGTGCATGCAATGCTTAGACAATACAAATAGTATACATTTCAATTTTACACCAAAGCACTTACTGCAAACCTAATGGAAACAACTTAGATTAACTTCCCACATGATTCTGAGATGTCTGAAAGTTGTTTCATTACTGTGCACATAAAGACAAAAAAGTTGATTTCACAGTGAATAGAATGCTTTGACATAAAAGCAGTATACATTTCAATTTTACACCAAAGTACTTACTGCAAACCTAATGGAAACACCTTAGGTTAACTTCCCACATGATTATGAGTAGTTTGAAAGTTGTTTCATGGCTGTACACATCAACACAAGAAAGTTGTTATCTGAGAGCATGCAATGCTTAGACAATACAAATAGTATACATTTCAATTTTACACCAAAGCACTTACTGCAAACCTAATGGAAACACTTTAGGTTAACTTTCCACATGATTATGAGTAGTTTGAAAGTTGTTTCATGGCTGTACACATCAACACAAAAAAGTTGTTATCTGAGTGCATGCAATGCTTAGACAATACAAATAGTATACATTTCAATTTTACACCAAAGCACCTACTGCAAACCTAATGGAAACACCTTAAGTTAACTTTCCACATGATTGTGAGTAGTTTGAAAGTTGTTTCATGGCTGTAGACATCAACACAAAAAAGTTGTTATCTGAGTGCATCCAATGCTTAGACAATACAAATAGTATACATTTCAATTTTACACCAAAGCACTTACTGCAAACCTAATGGAAACACTTTAGGTTAACTTTCCACATGATTATGAGTAGTTTGAAAGTTGTTTCATGGCTGTAGACATCAACACAAAAAAGTTGTTATCTCAGTGCATGCAATGCTTAGACAATACAAATAGTATACATTTCAATTTTACACCAAAGCACCTACTGCAAACCTAATGGAAACACCTTAGGTTAACTTTCCACATGATTGTGAGTAGTTTGAAAGTTGTTTCATGGCTGTAGACATCAACACAAAAAAGTTGTTATCTGAGTGCATCCAATGCTTAGACAATACAAATAGTATACATTTCAATTTTACACCAAAGCACTTACTGCAAACCTAATGGAAACACTTTAGGTTAACTTTCCACATGATTATGAGTAGTTTGAAAGTTGTTTCATGGCTGTACACATCAAAACAAAAAAGTTGTTATCTGAGTGCATGCAATGCTTAGACAATACAAATAGTATACATTTCAATTTTACACCAAAGCACCTACTGCAAACCTAATGGAAACACCTTAGGTTAACTTTCCACATGATTGTGAGTAGTTTGAAAGTTGTTTCATGGCTGTAGACATCAACACAAAAAAGTTGTTATCTCAGTGCATGCAATGCTTGGACAATACAAATAGTATACATTTCAATTTTACTCCAAACCACTTACTGCAAACCTAATGGAAACACCTTAGGTTAACTTCCCACATGATTATGAGTAGTTTGAAAGTTGTTTCATGGCTGTACACATCAACACAAAAAAGTTGTTATCTGAGTGCATCCAATGCTTAGACAATACAAATAGTATACATTTCAATTTTACACCAAAGCACCTACTGCAAACCTAATGGAAACACCTTAGGTTAAATTTCCACATGATTGTGAGTAGTTTGAAAGTTGTTTCATGGCTGTAGACATCAACACAAAAAAGTTGTTATCTGAGTGCATCCAATGCTTAGACAATACAAATAGTATACATTTCAATTTTACACCAAAGCACTTACTGCAAACCTAATGGAAACACTTTAGGTTAACTTTCCACATGATTATGAGTAGTTTGAAAGTTGTTTCATGGCTGTACACATCAAAACAAAAAAGTTGTTATCTGAGTGCATGCAATGCTTAGACAATACAAATAGTATACATTTCAATTTTACACCAAAGCACCTACTGCAAACCTAATGGAAACACCTTAGGTTAACTTTCCACATGATTGTGAGTAGTTTGAAAGTTGTTTCATGGCTGTAGACATCAACACAAAAAAGTTGTTATCTGAGTGCATCCAATGCTTAGACAATACAAATAGTATACATTTCAATTTTACACCAAAGCACTTACTGCAAACCTAATGGAAACACTTTAGGTTAACTTTCCACATGATTATGAGTAGTTTGAAAGTTGTTTCATGGCTGTACACATCAAAACAAAAAAGTTGTTATCTGAGTGCATGCAATGCTTAGACAATACAAATAGTATACATTTCAATTTTACACCAAAGCACCTACTGCAAACCTAATGGAAACACCTTAGGTTAACTTTCCACATGATTGTGAGTAGTTTGAAAGTTGTTTCATGGCTGTAGACATCAACACAAAAAAGTTGTTATCTGAGTGCATCCAATGCTTAGACAATACAAATAGTATACATTTCAATTTTACACCAAAGCACTTACTGCAAACCTAATGGAAACACCTTAGGTTAACTTCCCACATGATTATGAGTAGTTTGAAAGTTGTTTCATGGCTGTACACATCAACACAAAAAAGTTGTTATCTCAGTGCATGCAATGCTTAGACAATACAAATAGTATACATTTCAATTTTACACCAAAGCACTTACTGCAAACCTAATGGAAACACTTTAGGTTAACTTTCCACATGATTATGAGTAGTTTGAAAGTTGTTTCATGGCTGTACACATCAACACAAAAAAGTTGCTATCTAAGTGCATGCAATGCTTAGACAATACAAATAGTATACATTTCAATTTTACACCAAAGCACTTACTGCAAACCTAATGGAAACAACTTAGATTAACTTCCCACATGATTCTGAGATGTCTGAAAGTTGTTTCATTACTGTGCACATAAAGACAAAAAAGTTGATTTCACAGTGAATAGAATGCTTTGACATAAAAGCAGTATACATTTCAATTTTACACCAAAGTACTTACTGCAAACCTAATGGAAACACCTTAGGTTAACTTCCCACATGATTATGAGTAGTTTGAAAGTTGTTTCATGGCTGTACACATCAACACAAGAAAGTTGTTATCTGAGAGCATGCAATGCTTAGACAATACAAATAGTATACATTTCAAATTTACACCAAAGCACTTACTGCAAACCTAATGGAAACACTTTAGGTTAACTTTCCACATGATTATGAGTAGTTTGAAAGTTGTTTCATGGCTGTACACATCAACACAAAAAAGTTGTTATCTGAGTGCATGCAATGCTTAGACAATACAAATAGTATACATTTCAATTTTACACCAAAGCTCCTACTGCAAACCTAATGGAAACACCTTAAGTTAACTTTCCACATGATTGTGAGTAGTTTGAAAGTTGTTTCATGGCTGTAGACATCAACACAAAAAAGTTGTTATCTGAGTGCATCCAATGCTTAGACAATACAAATAGTATACATTTCAATTTTACACCAAAGCACTTACTGCAAACCTAATGGAAACACTTTAGGTTAACTTTCCACATGATTATGAGTAGTTTGAAAGTTGTTCCATGGCTGTAGACATCAACACAAAAAAGTTGTTATCTCAGTGCATGCAATGCTTAGACAATACAAATAGTATACATTTCAATTTTACTCCAAACCACTTACTGCAAACCTAATGGAAACACCTTAGGTTAACTTCCCACATGATTATGAGTAGTTTGAAAGTTGTTTCATGGCTGTACACATCAACACAAAAAAGTTGCTATCTAAGTGCATGCAATGCTTAGACAATACAAATAGTATACATTTCAATTTTACACCAAAGCACTTACTGCAAACCTAATGGAAACAACTTAGATTAACTTCCCACATGATTCTGAGATGTCTGAAAGTTGTTTCATTACTGTGCACATAAAGACAAAAAAGTTGATTTCACAGTGAATAGAATGCTTTGACATAAAAGCAGTATACATTTCAATTTTACACCAAAGTACTTACTGCAAACCTAATGGAAACACCTTAGGTTAACTTCCCACATGATTATGAGTAGTTTGAAAGTTGTTTCATGGCTGTACACATCAACACAAGAAAGTTGTTATCTGAGAGCATGCAATGCTTAGACAATACAAATAGTATACATTTCAATTTTACACCAAAGCACTTACTGCAAACCTAATGGAAACACTTTAGGTTAACTTTCCACATGATTATGAGTAGTTTGAAAGTTGTTTCATGGCTGTACACATCAACACAAAAAAGTTGTTATCTGAGTGCATGCAATGCTTAGACAATACAAATAGTATACATTTCAATTTTACACCAAAGCACCTACTGCAAACCTAATGGAAACACCTTAAGTTAACTTTCCACATGATTGTGAGTAGTTTGAAAGTTGTTTCATGGCTGTAGACATCAACACAAAAAAGTTGTTATCTGAGTGCATCCAATGCTTAGACAATACAAATAGTATACATTTCAATTTTACACCAAAGCACTTACTGCAAACCTAATGGAAACACTTTAGGTTAACTTTCCACATGATTATGAGTAGTTTGAAAGTTGTTTCATGGCTGTAGACATCAACACAAAAAAGTTGTTATCTCAGTGCATGCAATGCTTAGACAATACAAATAGTATACATTTCAATTTTACACCAAAGCACCTACTGCAAACCTAATGGAAACACCTTAGGTTAACTTTCCACATGATTGTGAGTAGTTTGAAAGTTGTTTCATGGCTGTAGACATCAACACAAAAAAGTTGTTATCTGAGTGCATCCAATGCTTAGACAATACAAATAGTATACATTTCAATTTTACACCAAAGCACTTACTGCAAACCTAATGGAAACACTTTAGGTTAACTTTCCACATGATTATGAGTAGTTTGAAAGTTGTTTCATGGCTGTACACATCAAAACAAAAAAGTTGTTATCTGAGTGCATGCAATGCTTAGACAATACAAATAGTATACATTTCAATTTTACACCAAAGCACCTACTGCAAACCTAATGGAAACACCTTAGGTTAACTTTCCACATGATTGTGAGTAGTTTGAAAGTTGTTTCATGGCTGTAGACATCAACACAAAAAAGTTGTTATCTCAGTGCATGCAATGCTTGGACAATACAAATAGTATACATTTCAATTTTACTCCAAACCACTTACTGCAAACCTAATGGAAACACCTTAGGTTAACTTCCCACATGATTATGAGTAGTTTGAAAGTTGTTTCATGGCTGTACACATCAACACAAAAAAGTTGTTATCTGAGTGCATGCAATGCTTAGACAATACAAATAGTATACATTTCAATTTTACACCAAAGCACCTACTGCAAACCTAATGGAAACACCTTAGGTTAACTTTCCACATGATTGTGAGTAGTTTGAAAGTTGTTTCATGGCTGTACACATCAACACAAAAAAGTTGTTATCTGAGTGCATCCAATGCTTAGACAATACAAATAGTATACATTTCAATTTTACACCAAAGCACTTACTGCAAACCTAATGGAAACACTTTAGGTTAACTTCCCACATGATTATGAGTAGTTTGAAAGTTGTTTCATGGCTGTACACATCAACACAAAAAAGTTGTTATCTGAGTGCATGCAATGCTTAGACAATACAAATAGTATACATTTCAATTTTACACCAAAGCACCTACTGCAAACCTAATGGAAACACCTTAGGTTAACTTTCCACATGATTGTGAGCAGTTTGAAAGTTGTTTCATGGCTGTAGACATCAACACAAAAAAGTTGTTATCTGAGTGCATCCAATGCTTAGACAATACAAATAGTATACATTTCAATTTTACACCAAAGCACTTACTGCAAACCTAATGGAAACACTTTAGGTTAACTTTCCACATGATTATGAGTAGTTTGAAAGTTGTTTCATGGCTGTACACATCAAAACAAAAAAGTTGTTATCTGAGTGCATGCAATGCTTAGACAATACAAATAGTATACATTTCAATTTTACACCAAAGCACCTACTGCAAACCTAATGGAAACACCTTAGGTTAACTTTCCACATGATTGTGAGTAGTTTGAAAGTTGTTTCATGGCTGTAGACATCAACACAAAAAAGTTGTTATCTCAGTGCATGCAATGCTTGGACAATACAAATAGTATATATTTCAATTTTACTCCAAACCACTTACTGCAAACCTAATGGAAACACCTTAGGTTAACTTCCCACATGATTCTGAGATGTCTGAAAGTTGTTTCATTACTGTGCACATAAAGACAAAAAAGTTGATTTCACAGTGAATAGAATGCTTTGACATAAAAGCAGTATACATTTCAATTTTACACCAAAGTACTTACTGTAAACCTAATGGAAACACCTTAGGTTAACTTCCCACATGATTATGAGTAGTTTGAAAGTTGTTTCATGGCTGTACACATCAACACAAGAAAGTTGTTATCTGAGAGCATGCAATGCTTAGACAATACAAATAGTATACATTTCAATTTTACACCAAAGCACTTACTGCAAACCTAATGGAAACACTTTAGGTTAACTTTCCACATGATTATGAGTAGTTTGAAAGTTGTTTCATGGCTGTACACATCAACACAAAAAAGTTGTTATCTGAGTGCATGCAATGCTTAGACAATACAAATAGTATACATTTCAATTTTACACCAAAGCACCTACTGCAAACCTAATGGAAACACCTTAAGTTAACTTTCCACATGATTGTGAGTAGTTTGAAAGTTGTTTCATGGCTGTAGACATCAACACAAAAAAGTTGTTATCTGAGTGCATCCAATGCTTAGACAATACAAATAGTATACATTTCAATTTTACACCAAAGCACTTACTGCAAACCTAATGGAAACACTTTAGGTTAACTTTCCACATGATTATGAGTAGTTTGAAAGTTGTTTCATGGCTGTAGACATCAACACAAAAAAGTTGTTATCTCAGTGCATGCAATGCTTAGACAATACAAATAGTATACATTTCAATTTTACTCCAAACCACTTACTGCAAACCTAATGGAAACACCTTAGGTTAACTTCCCACATGATTATGAGTAGTTTGAAAGTTGTTTCATGGCTGTACACATCAACACAAAAAAGTTGTTATCTGAGTGCATGCAATGCTTAGACAATACAAATAGTATACATTTCAATTTTACACCAAAGCACCTACTGCAAACCTAATGGAAACACCTTAGGTTAACTTTCCACATGATTGTGAGTAGTTTGAAAGTTGTTTCATGGCTGTAGACATCAACACAAAAAAGTTGTTATCTGAGTGCATCCAATGCTTAGACAATACAAATAGTATACATTTCAATTTTACACCAAAGCACTTACTGCAAACCTAATGGAAACACTTTAGGTTAACTTTCCACATGATTATGAGTAGTTTGAAAGTTGTTTCATGGCTGTACACATCAAAACAAAAAAGTTGTTATCTGAGTGCATGCAATGCTTAGACAATACAAATAGTATACATTTCAATTTTACACCAAAGCACCTACTGCAAACCTAATGGAAACACCTTAGGTTAACTTTCCACATGATTGTGAGTAGTTTGAAAGTTGTTTCATGGCTGTAGACATCAACACAAAAAACTTGTTATCTCAGTGCATGCAATGCTTAGACAATACAAATAGTATACATTTCAATTTTACTCCAAACCACTTACTGCAAACCTAATGGAAACACCTTAGGTTAACTTCCCACATGATTATGAGTAGTTTGAAAGTTGTTTCATGGCTGTACACATCAACACAAAAAAGTTGTTATCTGAGTGCATGCAATGCTTAGACAATACAAATAGTATACATTTCAATTTTACACCAAAGCACCTACTGCAAACCTAATGGAAACACCTTAGGTTAACTTTCCACATGATTGTGAGTAGTTTGAAAGTTGTTTCATGGCTGCAGACATCAACACAAAAAAGTTGTTTTCTGAGTGCATCCAATGCTTAGACAATACAAATAGTATACATTTCAATTTTACACCAAAGCACTTACTGCAAACCTAATGGAAACACTTTAGGTTAACTTTCCACATGATTATGAGTAGTTTGAAAGTTGTTTCATGGCTGTACACATCAAAACAAAAAAGTTGTTATCTGAGTGCATGCAATGCTTAGACAATACAAATAGTATACATTTCAATTTTACACCAAAGCACTTACTGCAAACCTAATGGAAACACCTTAGGTTAACTTCCCACATGATTATGAGTAGTTTGAAAGTTGTTTCATGGCTGTACACATCAAAACAAAAAAGTTGTTATCTGAGTGCATGCAATGCTTAGACAATACAAATAGTATACATTTCAATTTTACTCCAAACCACTTACTGCAAACCTAATGGAAACACTTTAGGTTAACTTTCCACATGATTATGAGTAGTTTGAAAGTTGTTTCATGGCTGTAGACATCAACACAAAAAAGTTGTTATCTCAGTGCATGCAATGCTTAGACAATACAAATAGTATACATTTCAATTTTACTCCAAACCACTTACTGCAAACCTAATGGAAACACCTTAGGTTAACTTCCCACATGATTATGAGTAGTTTGAAAGTTGTTTCATGGCTGTACACATCAACACAAAAAAGTTGTTATCTGAGTGCATGCAATGCTTAGACAATACAAATAGTATACATTTCAATTTTACACCAAAGCACTTACTGCAAACCTAATGGAAACACTTTAGGTTAACTTTCCACATGATTATGAGTAGTTCGAAAGTTGTTTCATGGCTGTACACATCAACACAAAAAAGTTGTTATCTGAGTGCATGCAATGCTTAGACAATACAAATAGTATACATTTCAATTTTACACCAAAGCACCTACTGCAAACCTAATGGAAACACCTTAGGTTAACTTTCCACATGATTGTGAGTAGTTTGAAAGTTGTTTCATGGCTGTACACATCAACACAAAAAAGTTGTTATCTGAGTGCATCCAATGCTTAGACAATACAAATAGTATACATTTCAATTTTACACCAAAGCACTTACTGCAAACCTAATGGAAACACTTTAGGTTAACTTTCCACATGATTATGAGTAGTTTGAAAGTTGTTTCATGGCTGTACACATCAAAACAAAAAAGTTGTTATCTGAGTGCATGCAATGCTTAGACAATACAAATAGTATACATTTCAATTTTACACCAAAGCACCTACTGCAAACCTAATGGAAACACCTTAGGTTAACTTTCCACATGATTGTGAGTAGTTTGAAAGTTGTTTCATGGCTGTAGACATCAACACAAAAAAGTTGTTATCTGAGTGCATCCAATGCTTAGACAATACAAATAGTATACATTTCAATTTTACACCAAAGCACTTACTGCAAACCTAATGGAAACACCTTAGGTTAACTTCCCACATGATTATGAGTAGTTTGAAAGTTGTTTCATGGCTGTACACATCAAAACAAAAAAGTTGTTATCTGAGTGCATGCAATGCTTAGACAATACAAATAGTATACATTTCAATTTTACACCAAAGCACCTACTGCAAACCTAATGGAAACACCTTAGGTTAACTTTCCACATGATTGTGAGTAGTTTGAAAGTTGTTTCATGGCTGTAGACATCAACACAAAAAAGTTGTTATCTGAGTGCATGCAATGCTTAGACAATACAAATAGTATACATTTCAATTTTACACCAAAGCACCTACTGCAAACCTAATGGAAACACCTTAGGTTAACTTTCCACATGATTGTGAGTAGTTTGAAAGTTGTTTCATGGCTGTAGACATCAACACAAAAAAGTTGTTATCTGAGTGCATGCAATGCTTAGACAATACAAATAGTATACATTTCAATTTTACTCCAAAACACCTACTGCAAACCTAATGGAAACACCTTAGGTTAACTTTCCACATGATTGTGAGTAGTTTGAAAGTTGTTTCATGGCTGTAGACATCAACACAAAAAGGTTGTTATCTCAGTGCATGCAATGCTTAGACAATACAAATAGTATACATTTCAATTTTACACCAAAGCACTTACTGCAAACCTAATGGAAACACTTTAGGTTAACTTCCCACATGATTCTGAGATGTCTGAAAGTTGTTTCATACCTGTGCACATAAAGACAAAAAAGTTGATTTCACAGTGAATAGAATGCTTTGACATAAAAGTAGTATACATTTCAATTGTACTCAAAAGTCTTGACTGCAAACCTAATGCAAACACATTTGGTTAACTTACCAGATGAGTATGACTAGGTTTATAGTTGTTTCATGCCTCAGTTCATCAAGACAAAAAAGTTACTTTCTCAGTACTACTATGCTCTGACATTAAGGTAGTACACATCTGAATTTTACACCAAAGCACCTACTGCAAACCTAATGGAAACACCTTAGGTTAACTTTCCACATGATTGTGAGTAGTTTGAAAGTTGTTTCATGGCTGTAGACATCAACACAAAAAAGTTTTTATCTCAGTGCATGCAATGCTTAGGCAATACAAATAGTATACATTTCAATTTTACTCCAAAGCACTTACTGCAAACCTAATGGAAACACCTTAGGTTAACTTCCCACATGATTATGAGTAGTTTGAAAGTTGTGTCATGGCTGTACACATCAACACAAAAAAGTTGTTATCTCAGTGCATGCAATGCTCAGACAATACAAATAGTATACATTTCAATTTTACACCAAAGCACTTACTGCAAACCTAATGGAAACACCTTAGGTTAACTTCCCACATGATTATGAGTAGTTTGAAAGTTGTTTCATGGCTGTACACATCAACACAAAAAAGTTGTTATCTCAGTGCATGCAATGCTTAGACAATACAAATAGTATACATTTCAATTTTACACCAAAGCACTTACTGCAAACCTAATGGAAACACTTTAGGTTAACTTTCCACATGATTATGAGTAGTTTGAAAGTTGTTTCATGGCTGTACACATCAACACAAAAAAGTTGCTATCTAAGTGCATGCAATGCTTAGACAATACAAATAGTATACATTTCAATTTTACACCAAAGCACTTACTGCAAACCTAATGGAAACAACTTAGATTAACTTCCCACATGATTCTGAGATGTCTGAAAGTTGTTTCATTACTGTGCACATAAAGACAAAAAAGTTGATTTCACAGTGAATAGAATGCTTTGACATAAAAGCAGTATACATTTCAATTTTACACCAAAGTACTTACTGCAAACCTAATGGAAACACCTTAGGTTAACTTCCCACATGATTATGAGTAGTTTGAAAGTTGTTTCATGGCTGTACACATCAACACAAGAAAGTTGTTATCTGAGAGCATGCAATGCTTAGACAATACAAATAGTATACATTTCAATTTTACACCAAAGCACTTACTGCAAACCTAATGGAAACACTTTAGGTTAACTTTCCACATGATTATGAGTAGTTTGAAAGTTGTTTCATGGCTGTACACATCAACACAAAAAAGTTGTTATCTGAGTGCATGCAATGCTTAGACAATACAAATAGTATACATTTCAATTTTACACCAAAGCACCTACTGCAAACCTAATGGAAACACCTTAAGTTAACTTTCCACATGATTGTGAGTAGTTTGAAAGTTGTTTCATGGCTGTAGACATCAACACAAAAAAGTTGTTATCTGAGTGCATCCAATGCTTAGACAATACAAATAGTATACATTTCAATTTTACACCAAAGCACTTACTGCAAACCTAATGGAAACACTTTAGGTTAACTTTCCACATGATTATGAGTAGTTTGAAAGTTGTTTCATGGCTGTAGACATCAACACAAAAAAGTTGTTATCTCAGTGCATGCAATGCTTAGACAATACAAATAGTATACATTTCAATTTTACTCCAAACCACTTACTGCAAACCTAATGGAAACACCTTAGGTTAACTTCCCACATGATTATGAGTAGTTTGAAAGTTGTTTCATGGCTGTACACATCAACACAAAAAAGTTGTTATCTGAGTGCATGCAATGCTTAGACAATACAAATAGTATACATTTCAATTTTACACCAAAGCACTTACTGCAAACCTAATGGAAACACTTTAGGTTAACTTTCCACATGATTATGAGTAGTTTGAAAGTTGTTTCATGGCTGTACACATCAACACAAAAAAGTTGTTATCTGAGTGCATGCAATGCTTAGACAATACAAATAGTATACATTTCAATTTTACACCAAAGCACCTACTGCAAACCTAATGGAAACACCTTAGGTTAACTTTCCACATGATTGTGAGTAGTTTGAAAGTTGTTTCATGGCTGTAGACATCAACACAAAAAAGTTGTTATCTGAGTGCATCCAATGCTTAGACAATACAAATAGTATACATTTCAATTTTACACCAAAGCACTTACTGCAAACCTAATGGAAACACTTTAGGTTAACTTTCCACATGATTATGAGTAGTTTGAAAGTTGTTTCATGGCTGTACACATCAAAACAAAAAAGTTGTTATCTGAGTGCATGCAATGCTTAGACAATACAAATAGTATACATTTCAATTTTACACCAAAGCACCTACTGCAAACCTAATGGAAACACCTTAGGTTAACTTTCCACATGATTGTGAGTAGTTTGAAAGTTGTTTCATGGCTGTAGACATCAACACAAAAAAGTTGTTATCTCAGTGCATGCAATGCTTGGACAATACAAATAGTATACATTTCAATTTTACTCCAAACCACTTACTGCAAACCTAATGGAAACACCTTAGGTTAACTTCCCACATGATTATGAGTAGTTTGAAAGTTGTTTCATGGCTGTACACATCAACACAAAAAAGTTGTTATCTGAGTGCATGCAATGCTTAGACAATACAAATAGTATACATTTCAATTTTACACCAAAGCACTTACTGCAAACCTAATGGAAACACTTTAGGTTAACTTTCCACATGATTATGAGTAGTTTGAAAGTTGTTTCATGGCTGTACACATCAAAACAAAAAAGTTGTTATCTGAGTGCATGCAATGCTTAGACAATACAAATAGTATACATTTCAATTTTACACCAAAGCACCTACTGCAAACCTAATGGAAACACCTTAGGTTAACTTTCCACATGATTGTGAGTAGTTTGAAAGTTGTTTCATGGCTGTAGACATCAACACAAAAAAGTTGTTATCTGAGTGCATCCAATGCTTAGACAATACAAATAGTATACATTTCAATTTTACACCAAAGCACTTACTGCAAACCTAATGGAAACACCTTAGGTTAACTTCCCACATGATTATGAGTAGTTTGAAAGTTGTTTCATGGCTGTACACATCAAAACAAAAAAGTTGTTATCTGAGTGCATGCAATGCTTAGACAATACAAATAGTATACATTTCAATTTTACACCAAAGCACCTACTGCAAACCTAATGGAAACACCTTAGGTTAACTTTCCACATGATTGTGAGTAGTTTGAAAGTTGTTTCATGGCTGTAGACATCAACACAAAAAAGTTGTTATCTGAGTGCATGCAATGCTTAGACAATACAAATAGTATACATTTCAATTTTACACCAAAGCACCTACTGCAAACCTAATGGAAACACCTTAGGTTAACTTTCCACATGATTGTGAGTAGTTTGAAAGTTGTTTCATGGCTGTAGACATCAACACAAAAAAGTTGTTATCTGAGTGCATGCAATGCTTAGACAATACAAATAGTATACATTTCAATTTTACTCCAAAACACCTACTGCAAACCTAATGGAAACACCTTAGGTTAACTTTCCACATGATTGTGAGTAGTTTGAAAGTTGTTTCATGGCTGTAGACATCAACACAAAAAGGTTGTTATCTCAGTGCATGCAATGCTTAGACAATACAAATAGTATACATTTCAATTTTACACCAAAGCACTTACTGCAAACCTAATGGAAACACTTTAGGTTAACTTCCCACATGATTCTGAGATGTCTGAAAGTTGTTTCATACCTGTGCACATAAAGACAAAAAAGTTGATTTCACAGTGAATAGAATGCTTTGACATAAAAGTAGTATACATTTCAATTGTACTCAAAAGTCTTGACTGCAAACCTAATGCAAACACATTTGGTTAACTTACCAGATGAGTATGACTAGGTTTATAGTTGTTTCATGCCTCAGTTCATCAAGACAAAAAAGTTACTTTCTCAGTACTACTATGCTCTGACATTAAGGTAGTACACATCTGAATTTTACACCAAAGCACCTACTGCAAACCTAATGGAAACACCTTAGGTTAACTTTCCACATGATTGTGAGTAGTTTGAAAGTTGTTTCATGGCTGTAGACATCAACACAAAAAAGTTTTTATCTCAGTGCATGCAATGCTTAGGCAATACAAATAGTATACATTTCAATTTTACTCCAAAGCACTTACTGCAAACCTAATGGAAACACCTTAGGTTAACTTCCCACATGATTATGAGTAGTTTGAAAGTTGTGTCATGGCTGTACACATCAACACAAAAAAGTTGTTATCTCAGTGCATGCAATGCTTAGACAATACAAATAGTATACATTTCAATTTTACACCAAAGCACTTACTGCAAACCTAATGGAAACACCTTAGGTTAACTTCCCACATGATTATGAGTAGTTTGAAAGTTGTTTCATGGCTGTACACATCAACACAAAAAAGTTGTTATCTCAGTGCATGCAATGCTTAGACAATACAAATAGTATACATTTCAATTTTACACCAAAGCACTTACTGCAAACCTAATGGAAACACTTTAGGTTAACTTTCCACATGATTATGAGTAGTTTGAAAGTTGTTTCATGGCTGTACACATCAACACAAAAAAGTTGCTATCTAAGTGCATGCAATGCTTAGACAATACAAATAGTATACATTTCAATTTTACACCAAAGCACTTACTGCAAACCTAATGGAAACAACTTAGATTAACTTCCCACATGATTCTGAGATGTCTGAAAGTTGTTTCATTACTGTGCACATAAAGACAAAAAAGTTGATTTCACAGTGAATAGAATGCTTTGACATAAAAGCAGTATACATTTCAATTTTACACCAAAGCACCTACTGCAAACCTAATGGAAACACCTTAGGTTAACTTCCCACATGATTATGAGTAGTTTGAAAGTTGTTTCATGGCTGTACACATCAACACAAGAAAGTTGTTATCTGAGAGCATGCAATGCTTAGACAATACAAATAGTATACATTTCAATTTTACACCAAAGCACTTACTGCAAACCTAATGGAAACACTTTAGGTTAACTTTCCACATGATTATGAGTAGTTTGAAAGTTGTTTCATGGCTGTACACATCAACACAAAAAAGTTGTTATCTGAGGGCATGCAATGCTTAGACAATACAAATAGTATACATTTCAATTTTACACCAAAGCACCTACTGCAAACCTAATGGAAACACCTTAAGTTAACTTTCCACATGATTGTGAGTAGTTTGAAAGTTGTTTCATGGCTGTAGACATCAACACAAAAAAGTTGTTATCTGAGTGCATGCAATGCTTAGACAATACAAATAGTATACATTTCAATTTTACACCAAAGCACTTACTGCAACCCTAATGGAAACACTTTAGGTTAACTTTCCACATGATTATGAGTAGTTTGAAAGTTGTTTCATGGCTGTACACATCAACACAAAAAAGTTGCTATCTAAGTGCATGCAATGCTTAGACAATACAAATAGTATACATTTCAATTTTACACCAAAGCACTTACTGCAAACCTAATGGAAACAACTTAGATTAACTTCCCACATGATTCTGAGATGTCTGAAAGTTGTTTCATTACTGTGCACATAAAGACAAAAAAGTTGATTTCACAGTGAATAGAATGCTTTGACATAAAAGCAGTATACATTTCAATTTTACACCAAAGCACCTACTGCAAACCTAATGGAAACACCTTAGGTTAACTTCCCACATGATTATGAGTAGTTTGAAAGTTGTTTCATGGCTGTACACATCAACACAAGAAAGTTGTTATCTGAGAGCATGCAATGCTTAGACAATACAAATAGTATACATTTCAATTTTACACCAAAGCACTTACTGCAAACCTAATGGAAACACTTTAGGTTAACTTTCCACATGATTATGAGTAGTTTGAAAGTTGTTTCATGGCTGTACACATCAACACAAAAAAGTTGTTATCTGAGTGCATGCAATGCTTAGACAATACAAATAGTATACATTTCAATTTTACACCAAAGCACCTACTGCAAACCTAATGGAAACACCTTAAGTTAACTTTCCACATGATTGTGAGTAGTTTGAAAGTTGTTTCATGGCTGTAGACATCAACACAAAAAAGTTGTTATCTGAGTGCATCCAATGCTTAGACAATACAAATAGTATACATTTCAATTTTACACCAAAGCACTTACTGCAAACCTAATGGAAACACTTTAGGTTAACTTTCCACATGATTATGAGTAGTTTGAAAGTTGTTTCATGGCTGTAGACATCAACACAAAAAAGTTGTTATCTCAGTGCATGCAATGCTTAGACAATACAAATAGTATACATTTCAATTTTACTCCAAACCACTTACTGCAAACCTAATGGAAACACCTTAGGTTAACTTCCCACATGATTATGAGTAGTTTGAAAGTTGTTTCATGGCTGTACACATCAACACAAAAAAGTTGTTAACTGAGTGCATGCAATGCTTAGACAATACAAATAGTATACATTTCAATTTTACACCAAAGCACTTACTGCAAACCTAATGGAAACACTTTAGGTTAACTTTCCACATGATTATGAGTAGTTTGAAAGTTGTTTCATGGCTGTACACATCAACACAAAAAAGTTGTTATCTGAGTGCATGCAATGCTTAGACAATACAAATAGTATACATTTCAATTTTACACCAAAGCACCTACTGCAAACCTAATGGAAACACCTTAGGTTAACTTTCCACATGATTGTGAGTAGTTTGAAAGTTGTTTCATGGCTGTAGACATCAACACAAAAAAGTTGTTATCTGAGTGCATCCAATGCTTAGACAATACAAATAGTATACATTTCAATTTTACACCAAAGCACTTACTGCAAACCTAATGGAAACACTTTAGGTTAACTTTCCACATGATTATGAGTAGTTTGAAAGTTGTTTCATGGCTGTACACATCAAAACAAAAAAGTTGTTATCTGAGAGCATGCAATGCTTAGACAATACAAATAGTATACATTTCAATTTTACACCAAAGCACCTACTGCAAACCTAATGGAAACACCTTAGGTTAACTTTCCACATGATTGTGAGTAGTTTGAAAGTTGTTTCATGGCTGTAGACATCAACACAAAAAAGTTGTTATCTCAGTGCATGCAATGCTTGGACAATACAAATAGTATACATTTCAATTTTACTCCAAAGCACTTACTGCAAACCTAATGGAAACACCTTAGGTTAACTTCCCACATGATTATGAGTAGTTTGAAAGTTGTGTCATGGCTGTACACATCAACACAAAAAAGTTGTTATCTCAGTGCATGCAATGCTTAGACAATACAAATAGTATACATTTCAATTTTACACCAAAGCACTTACTGCAAACCTAATGGAAACACCTTAGGTTAACTTCCCACATGATTATGAGTAGTTTGAAAGTTGTTTCATGGCTGTACACATCAACACAAAAAAGTTGTTATCTCAGTGCATGCAATGCTTAGACAATACAAATAGTATACATTTCAATTTTACACCAAAGCACTTACTGCAAACCTAATGGAAACACTTTAGGTTAACTTTCCACATGATTATGAGTAGTTTGAAAGTTGTTTCATGGCTGTACACATCAACACAAAAAAGTTGCTATCTAAGTGCATGCAATGCTTAGACAATACAAATAGTATACATTTCAATTTTACACCAAAGCACTTACTGCAAACCTAATGGAAACAACTTAGATTAACTTCCCACATGATTCTGAGATGTCTGAAAGTTGTTTCATTACTGTGCACATAAAGACAAAAAAGTTGATTTCACAGTGAATAGAATGCTTTGACATAAAAGCAGTATACATTTCAATTTTACACCAAAGTACTTACTGCAAACCTAATGGAAACACCTTAGGTTAACTTCCCACATGATTATGAGTAGTCTGAAAGTTGTTTCATGGCTGTACACATCAACACAAGAAAGTTGTTATCTGAGAGCATGCAATGCTTAGACAATACAAATAGTATACATTTCAATTTTACACCAAAGCACTTACTGCAAACCTAATGGAAACACTTTAGGTTAACTTTCCACATGATTATGAGTAGTTTGAAAGTTGTTTCATGGCTGTACACATCAACACAAAAAAGTTGTTATCTGAGTGCATGCAATGCTTAGACAATACAAATAGTATACATTTCAATTTTACACCAAAGCACCTACTGCAAACCTAATGGAAACACCTTAAGTTAACTTTCCACATGATTGTGAGTAGTTTGAAAGTTGTTTCATGGCTGTAGACATCAACACAAAAAAGTTGTTATCTGAGTGCATCCAATGCTTAGACAATACAAATAGTATACATTTCAATTTTACACCAAAGCACTTACTGCAAACCTAATGGAAACACTTTAGGTTAACTTTCCACATGATTATGAGTAGTTTGAAAGTTGTTTCATGGCTGTAGACATCAACACAAAAAAGTTGTTATCTCAGTGCATGCAATGCTTAGACAATACAAATAGTATACATTTCAATTTTACTCCAAACCACTTACTGCAAACCTAATGGAAACACCTTAGGTTAACTTCCCACATGATTATGAGTAGTTTGAAAGTTGTTTCATGGCTGTACACATCAACACAAAAAAGTTGTTATCTGAGTGCATGCAATGCTTAGACAATACAAATAGTATACATTTCAATTTTACACCAAAGCACTTACTGCAAACCTAATGGAAACACTTTAGGTTAACTTTCCACATGATTATGAGTAGTTTGAAAGTTGTTTCATGGCTGTACACATCAACACAAAAAAGTTGTTATCTGAGTGCATGCAATGCTTAGACAATACAAATAGTATACATTTCAATTTTACACCAAAGCACCTACTGCAAACCTAATGGAAACACCTTAGGTTAACTTTCCACATGATTGTGAGTAGTTTGAAAGTTGTTTCATGGCTGTAGACATCAACACAAAAAAGTTGTTATCTGAGTGCATCCAATGCTTAGACAATACAAATAGTATACAT
Organism: Mobula birostris; assembly: GCF_030028105.1. Taxonomy (NCBI): domain Eukaryota; kingdom Metazoa; phylum Chordata; class Chondrichthyes; order Myliobatiformes; family Myliobatidae; genus Mobula; species Mobula birostris. The sequence continues at coordinate 15,325 of NW_027276488.1, read as the reverse complement.
TTCAATTTTACACCAAAGCACTTACTGCAAACCTAATGGAAACACTTTAGGTTAACTTTCCACATGATTATGAGTAGTTTGAAAGTTGTTTCATGGCTGTACACATCAAAACAAAAAAGTTGTTATCTGAGTGCATGCAATGCTTAGACAATACAAATAGTATACATTTCAATTTTACACCAAAGCACCTACTGCAAACCTAATGGAAACACCTTAGGTTAACTTTCCACATGATTGTGAGTAGTTTGAAAGTTGTTTCATGGCTGTAGACATCAACACAAAAAAGTTGTTATCTCAGTGCATGCAATGCTTGGACAATACAAATAGTATACATTTCAATTTTACTCCAAACCACTTACTGCAAACCTAATGGAAACACCTTAGGTTAACTTCCCACATGATTATGAGTAGTTTGAAAGTTGTTTCATGGCTGTACACATCAACACAAAAAAGTTGTTATCTGAGTGCATGCAATGCTTAGACAATACAAATAGTATACATTTCAATTTTACACCAAAGCACCTACTGCAAACCTAATGGAAACACCTTAGGTTAACTTTCCACATGATTGTGAGTAGTTTGAAAGTTGTTTCATGGCTGTACACATCAACACAAAAAAGTTGTTATCTGAGTGCATGCAATGCTTAGACAATACAAATAGTATACATTTCAATTTTACACCAAAGCACTTACTGCAAACCTAATGGAAACACTTTAGGTTAACTTTCCACATGATTATGAGTAGTTTGAAAGTTGTTTCATGGCTGTACACATCAACACAAAAAAGTTGCTATCTAAGTGCATGCAATGCTTAGACAATACAAATAGTATACATTTCAATTTTACACCAAAGCACTTACTGCAAACCTAATGGAAACAACTTAGATTAACTTCCCACATGATTCTGAGATGTCTGAAAGTTGTTTCATTACTGTGCACATAAAGACAAAAAAGTTGATTTCACAGTGAATAGAATGCTTTGACATAAAAGCAGTATACATTTCAATTTTACACCAAAGTACTTACTGCAAACCTAATGGAAACACCTTAGGTTAACTTCCCACATGATTATGAGTAGTTTGAAAGTTGTTTCATGGCTGTACACATCAACACAAGAAAGTTGTTATCTGAGAGCATGCAATGCTTAGACAATACAAATAGTATACATTTCAATTTTACACCAAAGCACTTACTGCAAACCTAATGGAAACACTTTAGGTTAACTTTCCACATGATTATGAGTAGTTTGAAAGTTGTTTCATGGCTGTACACATCAACACAAAAAAGTTGTTATCTGAGTGCATGCAATGCTTAGACAATACAAATAGTATACATTTCAATTTTACACCAAAGCACCTACTGCAAACCTAATGGAAACACCTTAAGTTAACTTTCCACATGATTGTGAGTAGTTTGAAAGTTGTTTCATGGCTGTAGACATCAACACAAAAAAGTTGTTATCTGAGTGCATCCAATGCTTAGACAATACAAATAGTATACATTTCAATTTTACACCAAAGCACTTACTGCAAACCTAATGGAAACACTTTAGGTTAACTTTCCACATGATTATGAGTAGTTTGAAAGTTGTTTCATGGCTGTAGACATCAACACAAAAAAGTTGTTATCTCAGTGCATGCAATGCTTAGACAATACAAATAGTATACATTTCAATTTTACTCCAAACCACTTACTGCAAACCTAATGGAAACACCTTAGGTTAACTTCCCACATGATTATGAGTAGTTTGAAAGTTGTTTCATGGCTGTACACATCAACACAAAAAAGTTGTTATCTGAGTGCATGCAATGCTTAGACAATACAAATAGTATACATTTCAATTTTACACCAAAGCACTTACTGCAAACCTAATGGAAACACTTTAGGTTAACTTTCCACATGATTATGAGTAGTTTGAAAGTTGTTTCATGGCTGTACACATCAACACAAAAAAGTTGTTATCTGAGTGCATGCAATGCTTAGACAATACAAATAGTATACATTTCAATTTTACACCAAAGCACCTACTGCAAACCTAATGGAAACACCTTAGGTTAACTTTCCACATGATTGTGAGTAGTTTGAAAGTTGTTTCATGGCTGTAGACATCAACACAAAAAAGTTGTTATCTGAGTGCATCCAATGCTTAGACAATACAAATAGTATACATTTCAATTTTACACCAAAGCACTTACTGCAAACCTAATGGAAACACTTTAGGTTAACTTTCCACATGATTATGAGTAGTTTGAAAGTTGTTTCATGGCTGTACACATCAAAACAAAAAAGTTGTTATCTGAGTGCATCCAATGCTTAGACAATACAAATAGTATACATTTCAATTTTACACCAAAGCACCTACTACAAACCTAATGGAAACACCTTAGGTTAACTTTCCACATGATTGTGAGTAGTTTGAAAGTTGTTTCATGGCTGTAGACATCAACACAAAAAAGTTGTTATCTCAGTGCATGCAATGCTTAGACAATACAAATAGTATACATTTCAATTTTACTCCAAACCACTTACTGCAAACCTAATGGAAACACCTTAGGTTAACTTCCCACATGATTATGAGTACTTTGAAAGTTGTTTCATGGCTGTACACATCAACACAAAAAAGTTGTTTTCTGAGTGCATGCAATGCTTAGACAATACAAATAGTATACATTTCAATTTTACACCAAAGCACCTACTGCAAACCTAATGGAAACACCTTAGGTTAACTTTCCACATGATTGTGAGTAGTTTGAAAGTTGTTTCATGGCTGCAGACATCAACACAAAAAAGTTGTTATCTGAGTGCATCCAATGCTTAGACAATACAAATAGTATACATTTCAATTTTACACCAAAGCACTTACTGCAAACCTAATGGAAACACTTTAGGTTAACTTTCCACATGATTATGAGTAGTTTGAAAGTTGTTTCATGGCTGTACACATCAAAACAAAAAAGTTGTTATCTGAGTGCATGCAATGCTTAGACAATACAAATAGTATACATTTCAATTTTACACCAAAGCACTTACTGCAAACCTAATGGAAACACCTTAGGTTAACTTCCCACATGATTATGAGTAGTTTGAAAGTTGTTTCATGGCTGTACACATCAAAACAAAAAAGTTGTTATCTGAGTGCATGCAATGCTTAGACAATACAAATAGTATACATTTCAATTTTACTCCAAACCACTTACTGCAAACATAATGGAAACACTTTAGGTTAACTTTCCACATGATTATGAGTAGTTTGAAAGTTGTTTCATGGCTGTAGACATCAACACAAAAAAGTTGTTATCTCAGTGCATGCAATGCTTAGACAATACAAATAGTATACATTTCAATTTTACTCCAAACCACTTACTGCAAACCTAATGGAAACACCTTAGGTTAACTTCCCACATGATTATGAGTAGTTTGAAAGTTGTTTCATGGCTGTACACATCAACACAAAAAAGTTGTTATCTGAGTGCATGCAATGCTTAGACAATACAAATAGTATACATTTCAATTTTACACCAAACCACTTACTGCAAACCTAATGGAAACACTTTAGGTTAACTTTCCACATGATTATGAGTAGTTCGAAAGTTGTTTCATGGCTGTACACATCAACACAAAAAAGTTGTTATCTGAGTGCATGCAATGCTTAGACAATACAAATAGTATACATTTCAATTTTACACCAAAGCACCTACTGCAAACCTAATGGAAACACCTTAGGTTAACTTTCCACATGATTGTGAGTAGTTTGAAAGTTGTTTCATGGCTGTAGACATCAACACAAAAAAGTTGTTATCTGAGTGCATCCAATGCTTAGACAATACAAATAGTATACATTTCAATTTTACACCAAAGCACTTACTGCAAACCTAATGGAAACACCTTAGGTTAACTTCCCACATGATTATGAGTAGTTTGAAAGTTGTTTCATGGCTGTACACATCAACACAAAAAAGTTGTTATCTCAGTGCATGCAATGCTTAGACAATACAAATAGTATACATTTCAATTTTACACCAAAGCACTTACTGCAAACATAATGGAAACACTTTAGGTTAACTTTCCACATGATTATGAGTAGTTTGAAAGTTGTTTCATGGCTGTACACATCAACACAAAAAAGTTGTTATCTGAGTGCATCCAATGCTTAGACAATACAAATAGTATACATTTCAATTTTACACCAAAGCACCTACTGCAAACCTAATGGAAACACCTTAGGTTAACTTTCCACATGATTGTGAGTAGTTTGAAAGTTGTTTCATGGCTGTAGACATCAACACAAAAAAGTTGTTATCTGAGTGCATCCAATGCTTAGACAATACAAATAGTATACATTTCAATTTTACACCAAAGCACTTACTGCAAACCTAATGGAAACACTTTAGGTTAACTTTCCACATGATTATGAGTAGTTTGAAAGTTGTTTCATGGCTGTACACATCAAAACAAAAAAGTTGTTATCTGAGTGCATGCAATGCTTAGACAATACAAATAGTATACATTTCAATTTTACACCAAAGCACCTACTGCAAACCTAATGGAAACACCTTAGGTTAACTTTCCACATGATTGTGAGTAGTTTGAAAGTTGTTTCATGGCTGTAGACATCAACACAAAAAAGTTGTTATCTCAGTGCATGCAATGCTTGGACAATACAAATAGTATACATTTCAATTTTACTCCAAACCACTTACTGCAAACCTAATGGAAACACCTTAGGTTAACTTCCCACATGATTATGAGTAGTTTGAAAGTTGTTTCATGGCTGTACACATCAACACAAAAAAGTTGTTATCTGAGTGCATGCAATGCTTAGACAATACAAATAGTATACATTTCAATTTTACACCAAAGCACCTACTGCAAACCTAATGGAAACACCTTAGGTTAACTTTCCACATGATTGTGAGTAGTTTGAAAGTTGTTTCATGGCTGTACACATCAACACAAAAAAGTTGTTATCTGAGTGCATGCAATGCTTAGACAATACAAATAGTATACATTTCAATTTTACACCAAAGCACTTACTGCAAACCTAATGGAAACACTTTAGGTTAACTTTCCACATGATTATGAGTAGTTTGAAAGTTGTTTCATGGCTGTACACATCAACACAAAAAAGTTGCTATCTAAGTGCATGCAATGCTTAGACAATACAAATAGTATACATTTCAATTTTACACCAAAGCACTTACTGCAAACCTAATGGAAACAACTTAGATCAACTTCCCACATGATTCTGAGATGTCTGAAAGTTGTTTCATTACTGTGCACATAAAGACAAAAAAGTTGATTTCACAGTGAATAGAATGCTTTGACATAAAAGCAGTATACATTTCAATTTTACACCAAAGTACTTACTGCAAACCTAATGGAAACACCTTAGGTTAACTTCCCACATGATTATGAGTAGTTTGAAAGTTGTTTCATGGCTGTACACATCAACACAAGAAAGTTGTTATCTGAGAGCATGCAATGCTTAGACAATACAAATAGTATACATTTCAATTTTACACCAAAGCACTTACTGCAAACCTAATGGAAACACTTTAGGTTAACTTTCCACATGATTATGAGTAGTTTGAAAGTTGTTTCATGGCTGTACACATCAACACAAAAAAGTTGTTATCTGAGTGCATGCAATGCTTAGACAATACAAATAGTATACATTTCAATTTTACACCAAAGCACCTACTGCAAACCTAATGGAAACACCTTAAGTTAACTTTCCACATGATTGTGAATAGTTTGAAAGTTGTTTCATGGCTGTAGACATCAACACAAAAAAGTTGTTATCTGAGTGCATCCAATGCTTAGACAATACAAATAGTATACATTTCAATTTTACACCAAAGCACCTACTGCAAACCTAATGGAAACACCTTAGGTTAACTTTCCACATGATTGTGAGTAGTTTGAAAGTTGTTTCATGGCTGTAGACATCAACACAAAAAAGTTGTTATCTGAGTGCATCCAATGCTTAGACAATACAAATAGTATACATTTCAATTTTACACCAAAGCACTTACTGCAAACCTAATGGAAACACTTTAGGTTAACTTTCCACATGATTATGAGTAGTTTGAAAGTTGTTTGATGGCTGTACACATCAACACAAAAAAGTTGCTATCTAAGTGCATCCAATGCTTAGACAATACAAATAGTATACATTTCAATTTTACACCAAAGCACCTACTGCAAACCTAATGGAAACACCTTAGGTTAACTTTCCACATGATTGTGAGTAGTTTGAAAGTTGTTTCATGGCTGTAGACATCAACACAAAAAAGTTGTTATCTGAGTGCATCCAATGCTTAGACAATACAAATAGTATACATTTCAATTTTACACCAAAGCACTTACTGCAAACCTAATGGAAACACTTTAGGTTAACTTTCCACATGATTATGAGTAGTTTGAAAGTTGTTTCATGGCTGTACACATCAAAACAAAAAAGTTGTTATCTGAGTGCATGCAATGCTTAGACAATACAAATAGTATACATTTCAATTTTACACCAAAGCACCTACTGCAAACCTAATGGAAACACCTTAGGTTAACTTTCCACATGATTGTGAGTAGTTTGAAAGTTGTTTCATGGCTGTAGACATCAACACAAAAAAGTTGTTATCTCAGTGCATGCAATGCTTGGACAATACAAATAGTATACATTTCAATTTTACTCCAAACCACTTACTGCAAACCTAATGGAAACACCTTAGGTTAACTTCCCACATGATTATGAGTAGTTTGAAAGTTGTTTCATGGCTGTACACATCAACACAAAAAAGTTGTTATCTGAGTGCATGCAATGCTTAGACAATACAAATAGTATACATTTCAATTTTACACCAAAGCACCTACTGCAAACCTAATGGAAACACCTTAGGTTAACTTTCCACATGATTGTGAGTAGTTTGAAAGTTGTTTCATGGCTGTACACATCAACACAAAAAAGTTGTTATCTGAGTGCATGCAATGCTTAGACAATACAAATAGTATACATTTCAATTTTACACCAAAGCACTTACTGCAAACCTAATGGAAACACTTTAGGTTAACTTTCCACATGATTATGAGTAGTTTGAAAGTTGTTTCATGGCTGTACACATCAACACAAAAAAGTTGCTATCTAAGTGCATGCAATGCTTAGACAATACAAATAGTATACATTTCAATTTTACACCAAAGCACTTACTGCAAACCTAATGGAAACAACTTAGATCAACTTCCCACATGATTCTGAGATGTCTGAAAGTTGTTTCATTACTGTGCACATAAAGACAAAAAAGTTAATTTCACAGTGAATAGAATGCTTTGACATAAAAGCAGTATACATTTCAATTTTACACCAAAGTACTTACTGCAAACCTAATGGAAACACCTTAGGTTAACTTCCCACATGATTATGAGTAGTTTGAAAGTTGTTTCATGGCTGTACACATCAACACAAGAAAGTTGTTATCTGAGAGCATGCAATGCTTAGACAATACAAATAGTATACATTTCAATTTTACACCAAAGCACTTACTGCAAACCTAATGGAAACACTTTAGGTTAACTTTCCACATGATTATGAGTAGTTTGAAAGTTGTTTCATGGCTGTACACATCAACACAAAAAAGTTGTTATCTGAGTGCATGCAATGCTTAGACAATACAAATAGTATACATTTCAATTTTACACCAAAGCACCTACTGCAAACCTAATGGAAACACCTTAAGTTAACTTTCCACATGATTGTGAGTAGTTTGAAAGTTGTTTCATGGCTGTAGACATCAACACAAAAAAGTTGTTATCTGAGTGCATCCAATGCTTAGACAATACAAATAGTATACATTTCAATTTTACACCAAAGCACCTACTGCAAACCTAATGGAAACACCTTAGGTTAACTTTCCACATGATTGTGAGTAGTTTGAAAGTTGTTTCATGGCTGTAGACATCAACACAAAAAAGTTGTTATCTGAGTGCATCCAATGCTTAGACAATACAAATAGTATACATTTCAATTTTACACCAAAGCACTTACTGCAAACCTAATGGAAACACTTTAGGTTAACTTTCCACATGATTATGAGTAGTTTGAAAGTTGTTTCATGGCTGTACACATCAAAACAAAAAAGTTGTTATCTGAGTGCATGCAATGCTTAGACAATACAAATAGTATACATTTCAATTTTACACCAAAGCACCTACTGCAAACCGAATGGAAACACCTTAGGTTAACTTTCCACATGATTGTGAGTAGTTTGAAAGTTGTTTCATGGCTGTAGACATCAACACAAAAAAGTTGTTATCTCAGTGCATGCAATGCTTAGACAATACAAATAGTATACATTTCAATTTTACTCCAAACCACTTACTGCAAACCTAATGGAAACACCTTAGGTTAACTTCCCACATGATTATGAGTAGTTTGAAAGTTGTTTCATGGCTGTACACATCAACACAAAAAAGTTGTTATCTGAGTGCATGCAATGCTTAGACAATACAAATAGTATACATTTCAATTTTACACCAAAGCACCTACTGCAAACCTAATGGAAACACCTTAGGTTAACTTTCCACATGATTGTGAGTAGTTTGAAAGTTGTTTCATGGCTGTACACATCAACACAAAAAAGTTGTTATCTGAGTGCATGCAATGCTTAGACAATACAAATAGTATACATTTCAATTTTACACCAAAGCACTTACTGCAAACCTAATGGAAACACTTTAGGTTAACTTTCCACATGATTATGAGTAGTTTGAAAGTTGTTTCATGGCTGTACACATCAACACAAAAAAGTTGCTATCTAAGTGCATGCAATGCTTAGACAATACAAATAGTATACATTTCAATTTTACACCAAAGCACTTACTGCAAACCTAATGGAAACAACTTAGATTAACTTCCCACATGATTCTGAGATGTCTGAAAGTTGTTTCATTACTGTGCACATAAAGACAAAAAAGTTGATTTCACAGTGAATAGAATGCTTTGACATAAAAGCAGTATACATTTCAATTTTACACCAAAGTACTTACTGCAAACCTAATGGAAACACCTTAAGTTAACTTTCCACATGATTGTGAGTAGTTTGAAAGTTGTTTCATGGCTGTAGACATCAACACAAAAAAGTTGTTATCTGAGTGCATCCAATGCTTAGACAATACAAATAGTATACATTTCAATTTTACACCAAAGCACCTACTGCAAACCTAATGGAAACACCTTAGGTTAACTTTCCACATGATTGTGAGTAGTTTGAAAGTTGTTTCATGGCTGTAGACATCAACACAAAAAAGTTGTTATCTCAGTGCATGCAATGCTTGGACAATACAAATAGTATACATTTCAATTTTACTCCAAACCACTTACTGCAAACCTAATGGAAACACCTTAGGTTAACTTCCCACATGATTATGAGTAGTTTGAAAGTTGTTTCATGGCTGTACACATCAACACAAAAAAGTTGTTATCTGAGTGCATGCAATGCTTAGACAATACAAATAGTATACATTTCAATTTTACACCAAAGCACCTACTGCAAACCTAATGGAAACACCTTAGGTTAACTTTCCACATGATTGTGAGTAGTTTGAAAGTTGTTTCATGGCTGTACACATCAACACAAAAAAGTTGTTATCTGAGTGCATGCAATGCTTAGACAATACAAATAGTATACATTTCAATTTTACACCAAAGCACTTACTGCAAACCTAATGGAAACACTTTAGGTTAACTTTCCACATGATTATGAGTAGTTTGAAAGTTGTTTCATGGCTGTACACATCAACACAAAAAAGTTGCTATCTAAGTGCATGCAATGCTTAGACAATACAAATAGTATACATTTCAATTTTACACCAAAGCACTTACTGCAAACCTAATGGAAACAACTTAGATCAACTTCCCACATGATTCTGAGATGTCTGAAAGTTGTTTCATTACTGTGCACATAAAGACAAAAAAGTTGATTTCACAGTGAATAGAATGCTTTGACATAAAAGCAGTATACATTTCAATTTTACACCAAAGTACTTACTGCAAACCTAATGGAAACACCTTAGGTTAACTTCCCACATGATTATGAGTAGTTTGAAAGTTGTTTCATGGCTGTACACATCAACACAAGAAAGTTGTTATCTGAGAGCATGCAATGCTTAGACAATACAAATAGTATACATTTCAATTTTACACCAAAGCACTTACTGCAAACCTAATGGAAACACTTTAGGTTAACTTTCCACATGATTATGAGTAGTTTGAAAGTTGTTTCATGGCTGTACACATCAACACAAAAAAGTTGTTATCTGAGTGCATGCAATGCTTAGACAATACAAATAGTATACATTTCAATTTTACACCAAAGCACCTACTGCAAACCTAATGGAAACACCTTAAGTTAACTTTCCACATGATTGTGAGTAGTTTGAAAGTTGTTTCATGGCTGTAGACATCAACACAAAAAAGTTGTTATCTGAGTGCATCCAATGCTTAGACAATACAAATAGTATACATTTCAATTTTACACCAAAGCACCTACTGCAAACCTAATGGAAACACCTTAGGTTAACTTTCCACATGATTGTGAGTAGTTTGAAAGTTGTTTCATGGCTGTAGACATCAACACAAAAAAGTTGTTATCTGAGTGCATCCAATGCTTAGACAATACAAATAGTATACATTTCAATTTTACACCAAAGCACTTACTGCAAACCTAATGGAAACACTTTAGGTTAACTTTCCACATGATTATGAGTAGTTTGAAAGTTGTTTCATGGCTGTACACATCAACACAAAAAAGTTGCTATCTAAGTGCATCCAATGCTTAGACAATACAAATAGTATACATTTCAATTTTACACCAAAGCACCTACTGCAAACCTAATGGAAACACCTTAGGTTAACTTTCCACATGATTGTGAGTAGTTTGAAAGTTGTTTCATGGCTGTAGACATCAACACAAAAAAGTTGTTATCTGAGTGCATCCAATGCTTAGACAATACAAATAGTATACATTTCAATTTTACACCAAAGCACTTACTGCAAACCTAATGGAAACACTTTAGGTTAACTTTCCACATGATTATGAGTAGTTTGAAAGTTGTTTCATGGCTGTACACATCAAAACAAAAAAGTTGTTATCTGAGTGCATGCAATGCTTAGACAATACAAATAGTATACATTTCAATTTTACACCAAAGCACCTACTGCAAACCTAATGGAAACACCTTAGGTTAACTTTCCACATGATTGTGAGTAGTTTGAAAGTTGTTTCATGGCTGTAGACATCAACACAAAAAAGTTGTTATCTCAGTGCATGCAATGCTTGGACAATACAAATAGTATACATTTCAATTTTACTCCAAACCACTTACTGCAAACCTAATGGAAACACCTTAGGTTAACTTCCCACATGATTATGAGTAGTTTGAAAGTTGTTTCATGGCTGTACACATCAACACAAAAAAGTTGTTATCTGAGTGCATGCAATGCTTAGACAATACAAATAGTATACATTTCAATTTTACACCAAAGCACCTACTGCAAACCTAATGGAAACACCTTAGGTTAACTTTCCACATGATTGTGAGTAGTTTGAAAGTTGTTTCATGGCTGTACACATCAACACAAAAAAGTTGTTATCTGAGTGCATGCAATGCTTAGACAATACAAATAGTATACATTTCAATTTTACACCAAAGCACTTACTGCAAACCTAATGGAAACACTTTAGGTTAACTTTCCACATGATTATGAGTAGTTTGAAAGTTGTTTCATGGCTGTACACATCAACACAAAAAAGTTGCTATCTAAGTGCATGCAATGCTTAGACAATACAAATAGTATACATTTCAATTTTACACCAAAGCACTTACTGCAAACCTAATGGAAACAACTTAGATCAACTTCCCACATGATTCTGAGATGTCTGAAAGTTGTTTCATTACTGTGCACATAAAGACAAAAAAGTTAATTTCACAGTGAATAGAATGCTTTGACATAAAAGCAGTATACATTTCAATTTTACACCAAAGTACTTACTGCAAACCTAATGGAAACACCTTAGGTTAACTTCCCACATGATTATGAGTAGTTTGAAAGTTGTTTCATGGCTGTACACATCAACACAAGAAAGTTGTTATCTGAGAGCATGCAATGCTTAGACAATACAAATAGTATACATTTCAATTTTACACCAAAGCACTTACTGCAAACCTAATGGAAACACTTTAGGTTAACTTTCCACATGATTATGAGTAGTTTGAAAGTTGTTTCATGGCTGTACACATCAACACAAAAAAGTTGTTATCTGAGTGCATGCAATGCTTAGACAATACAAATAGTATACATTTCAATTTTACACCAAAGCACCTACTGCAAACCTAATGGAAACACCTTAAGTTAACTTTCCACATGATTGTGAGTAGTTTGAAAGTTGTTTCATGGCTGTAGACATCAACACAAAAAAGTTGTTATCTGAGTGCATCCAATGCTTAGACAATACAAATAGTATACATTTCAATTTTACACCAAAGCACCTACTGCAAACCTAATGGAAACACCTTAGGTTAACTTTCCACATGATTGTGAGTAGTTTGAAAGTTGTTTCATGGCTGTAGACATCAACACAAAAAAGTTGTTATCTGAGTGCATCCAATGCTTAGACAATACAAATAGTATACATTTCAATTTTACACCAAAGCACTTACTGCAAACCTAATGGAAACACTTTAGGTTAACTTTCCACATGATTATGAGTAGTTTGAAAGTTGTTTCATGGCTGTACACATCAAAACAAAAAAGTTGTTATCTGAGTGCATGCAATGCTTAGACAATACAAATAGTATACATTTCAATTTTACACCAAAGCACCTACTGCAAACCTAATGGAAACACCTTAGGTTAACTTTCCACATGATTGTGAGTAGTTTGAAAGTTGTTTCATGGCTGTAGACATCAACACAAAAAAGTTGTTATCTCAGTGCATGCAATGCTTAGACAATACAAATAGTATACATTTCAATTTTACTCCAAACCACTTACTGCAAACCTAATGGAAACACCTTAGGTTAACTTCCCACATGATTATGAGTAGTTTGAAAGTTGTTTCATGGCTGTACACATCAACACAAAAAAGTTGTTATCTGAGTGCATGCAATGCTTAGACAATACAAATAGTATACATTTCAATTTTACACCAAAGCACCTACTGCAAACCTAATGGAAACACATTAGGTTAACTTTCCACATGATTGTGAGTAGTTTGAAAGTTGTTTCATGGCTGTACACATCAACACAAAAAAGTTGTTATCTGAGTGCATGCAATGCTTAGACAATACAAATAGTATACATTTCAATTTTACACCAAAGCACTTACTGCAAACCTAATGGAAACACTTTAGGTTAACTTTCCACATGATTATGAGTAGTTTGAAAGTTGTTTCATGGCTGTACACATCAACACAAAAAAGTTGCTATCTAAGTGCATGCAATGCTTAGACAATACAAATAGTATACATTTCAATTTTACACCAAAGCACTTACTGCAAACCTAATGGAAACAACTTAGATTAACTTCCCACATGATTCTGAGATGTCTGAAAGTTGTTTCATTACTGTGCACATAAAGACAAAAAAGTTGATTTCACAGTGAATAGAATGCTTTGACATAAAAGCAGTATACATTTCAATTTTACACCAAAGTACTTACTGCAAACCTAATGGAAACACCTTAAGTTAACTTTCCACATGATTGTGAGTAGTTTGAAAGTTGTTTCATGGCTGTAGACATCAACACAAAAAAGTTGTTATCTGAGTGCATCCAATGCTTAGACAATACAAATAGTATACATTTCAATTTTACACCAAAGCACTTACTGCAAACCTAATGGAAACACTTTAGGTTAACTTTCCACATGATTATGAGTAGTTTGAAAGTTGTTTCATGGCTGTAGACATCAACACAAAAAAGTTGTTATCTCAGTGCATGCAATGCTTAGACAATACAAATAGTATACATTTCAATTTTACTCCAAACCACTTACTGCAAACCTAATGGAAACACCTTAGGTTAACTTCCCACATGATTATGAGTAGTTTGAAAGTTGTTTCATGGCTGTACACATCAACACAAAAAAGTTGTTATCTGAGTGCATGCAATGCTTAGACAATACAAATAGTATACATTTCAATTATACACCAAAGCACTTACTGCAAACCTAATGGAAACACTTTAGGTTAACTTTCCACATGATTATGAGTAGTTTGAAAGTTGTTTCATGGCTGTACACATCAACACAAAAAAGTTGTTATCTGAGTGCATGCAATGCTTAGACAATACAAATAGTATACATTTCAATTTTACACCAAAGCACCTACTGCAAACCTAATGGAAACACCTTAGGTTAACTTTCCACATGATTGTGAGTAGTTTGAAAGTTGTTTCATGGCTGTAGACATCAACACAAAAAAGTTGTTATCTGAGTGCATCCAATGCTTAGACAATACAAATAGTATACATTTCAATTTTACACCAAAGCACTTACTGCAAACCTAATGGAAACACTTTAGGTTAACTTTCCACATGATTATGAGTAGTTTGAAAGTTGTTTCATGGCTGTACACATCAAAACAAAAAAGTTGTTATCTGAGTGCATCCAATGCTTAGACAATACAAATAGTATACATTTCAATTTTACACCAAAGCACCTACTACAAACCTAATGGAAACACCTTAGGTTAACTTTCCACATGATTGTGAGCAGTTTGAAAGTTGTTTCATGGCTGTAGACATCAACACAAAAAAGTTGTTATCTCAGTGCATGCAATGCTTAGACAATACAAATAGTATACATTTCAATTTTACTCCAAACCACTTACTGCAAACCTAATGGAAACACCTTAGGTTAACTTCCCACATGATTATGAGTACTTTGAAAGTTGTTTCATGGCTGTACACATCAACACAAAAAAGTTGTTATCTGAGTGCATGCAATGCTTAGACAATACAAATAGTATACATTTCAATTTTACACCAAAGCACCTACTGCAAACCTAATGGAAACACCTTAGGTTAACTTTCCACATGATTGTGAGTAGTTTGAAAGTTGTTTCATGGCTGCAGACATCAACACAAAAAAGTTGTTATCTGAGTGCATCCAATGCTTAGACAATACAAATAGTATACATTTCAATTTTACACCAAAGCACTTACTGCAAACCTAATGGAAACACTTTAGGTTAACTTTCCACATGATTATGAGTAGTTTGAAAGTTGTTTCATGGCTGTACACATCAAAACAAAAAAGTTGTTATCTGAGTGCA